>NC_135817.1:76075153-76375153 GCF_964213995.1 Mustelus asterias
GGGAGAAGGGGGGAGAAGGGGGGAGAAGGGGGGAGAAGGGGGGAGGGGGAGAAGGGGGGAGGGGGAGAAGGGGGGAGGGGGAGAAGGGGGGAGGGGGAGAAGGGGGGAGGGGGAGAAGGGGGGAGGGGCAGAAGGGGGGAGGGGCAGAAGGGGGGAGGGGCAGAAGGGGGGAGGGGCAGAAGGGGGGAGGGGAGAAGGGGGGAGGGGGAGAAGGGGGGAGGGGGAGGAGGGGGGAGGGGGAGGAGGGGAGAGGGGGGGGAGGGGGAGGAGGGGGGAGGGGGAGGAGGGGGGAGGGGGAGGAGGGGGGAGGGGGGGGAGGGGGAGAAGGGGGGAGGGGGAGAAGGGGGGAGGGGGAGGGGGGGAGGGGAAGAAGTGGGGAGGGGGAGAAGGGGGGGAGGGGGAGAAGGGGGAGGGGGAAGGGGGGAGGGGGGGAGGGGGGGAGGGGGGGAAGGGGGGGAGGGGGGGAGGGGGGGAGGGGGGGGGGGGAAGGGGGGGAGGGGGGGAAGGGGGGGAGGGGGAGAAGGGGGGAGGGGGAGAAGGGGGGAGGGGGAGAAGGGGGGAGGGGGAGAAGGGGGGAGGGGGAGAAGGGGGGAGGGGGAGAAGGGGGAGGGAGAGGGGGGAGGGGGGGGGGGGAGAAGGGGGGAGGGGGAGAAGGGGGGAGGTGGAGAAGGGGGGAGGGGGAGAAGGGGGGAGGGGGAGAAGGGGGGAGGGGGAGAAGGGGGGAGGGGGAGAAGGGGGGAGGGGGAGAAGGGGGAGGGGGAGAAGAGGGAGGGGGAGAAGGGGGGGAGGGGGAGAAGGGGGGAGGGGGAGAAGGGGGGGAGGGGGAGAAGGGGGGGAGGGGGAGAAGGGGGGGAGGGGGAGAAGGGGGGAGGGGGAGAAGGGGGGAGGGGAGAAGGGGGGGAGGGGGAGAAGCGGGGAGGGGGAGGAAGGGTGGGGGGGAGAGGAAGGGTGGGGGGAGGGGGAGGGGAAGGGTGGGTGGGAGGGGGAGAGGAAGGGTGGGGGGGGAGGGGGAGGAGGGGGGGGGAGGGGGGAGGGGGGAGGGAGGAGGGGGAGGGAGGAGGGGAGGGGGGTGGGAGGAGGGGGAGGGGGGAGGGAGGTGGGGGAGGGGGGGGAGGGAGGTGGGGGAGGGGGGGGAGGGGGAGGAGGGGGGAGGGGGAGGAGGGGGGAGGGGGAGGAGGGGGGAGGGGGAGGAGGGGGGAGGGGGAGGAGGGGTGAGCGGGAGGAGGGGGGAGGGGGAGGAGGGGGGGAGGGGGAGGAGGGGGGAGGGGGAGGAGGGGGGAGGGGGAGGAGGGGGGAGGAGGAGGGAGGGGGAGGAGGAGGGAGGGGGAGGAGGAGGGAGGGGGAGGAGGAGGGAGGGGGAGGAGGAGGGAGGGGGAGGAGGAGGGAGGGGGAGGAGGAGGGAGGAGGAGGGAGGGGGAGGAGGAGGGAGGGGGAGGAGGAGGGAGGGGGAGGAGGAGGGAGGGGGAGGAGGAGGGAGGGGGAGGAGGAGGGAGGGGGAGGAGGAGGGAGGGGGAGGAGGAGGGAGGGGGAGGAGGAGGGAGGGGGAGGAGGAGGGAGGGGAGGAGGAGGAGGGAGGGGGAGGAGGAGGAGGGAGGGGGAGGAGGAGGGAGGGGGAGGAGGAGGGAGGGGGAGGAGGAGGGAGGGGGAGGAGGAGGGAGGGGGAGGAGGAGGGAGGGGGAGGAGGAGGGAGAGAGAGGGGGAGGGGGGAGGGGGAGGGGAGAGGAGGAGGGGAGAGGGGGAGGGGAGAGGGAGGGGAGAGGGAGGGGAGAGGGAGGGGAGAGGGAGGGGAGAGGGAGGGGAGAGGGAGGGGAGAGGGAGGGGGGAGGGAGGGGGGGAGGGAGAGGGGAGAGGGGGGAGGGAGAGGGGAGAGGGGGGAGGCAGAGAGGGGGGGAGGGAGAGACGGGGGAGGGAGAGAGGGGGGAGGGAGAGAGGGGGGAGGAGAGAGGGGGGGAGGGAGAGAGGGGGGGAGGGAGAGAGGGGGGGAGGGAGAGAGGGGGGAGGAGAGAGGGGGGAGGGAGAGAGGGGGGGAGGGAGAGAGGGGGGGAGGGAGAGGGGGGGGAGGGAGAGAGGGGGGGAGGGAGAGAGGGGGGAGGGGAGAGAGGGGGGGAGGGAGAGAGGGGGGAGGGAGAGAGGGGGGAGGGAGAGAGGGGGGGAGGGAGAGAGGGGGGGAGGGAGAGAGGGGGGGAGGGAGAGAGGGGGGGAGGGAGAGAGGGGGGGAGGGAGAGAGGGGGGGAGGGAGAGAGGGGGGGAGGGAGAGAGGGGGGGAGGGAGAGAGGGGGGGAGGGAGAGAGGGGGGAGGGAGAGAGGGGGGAGGGAGAGGGGGGGAGGGAGAGAGGGGGGGAGGGAGAGAGGGGGGGAGGGAGAGAGGGGGGAGGGAGAGAGGGGGGAGGGAGAGAGGGGGGAGGGAGAGAGGGGGGGAGGGAGAGAGGGGGGGAGGGAGAGAGGGGGGAGGGAGAGAGGGGGGGGGAGGGGGAGAGAGGGGGGGAGGGAGAGAGGGGGGGAGGAGAGAGGGGGGGGAGGGAGAGAGGGGGGGAGGGAGAGAGGGGGGGAGGGAGAGAGGGGGGAGGGAGAGGGGGGGAGGGAGTGAGGGGGGGAGGGAGTGAGGGGGAGGGCGAGAGGGGGGGAGGGAGAGGAGGGGGGAGGGAGAGAGGGGGGAGGGAGAGAGGGGGGGAGGGAGAGAGGGGGGAGGGGAGAGGGGGGGGAGGGAGAGAGGGGGGGAGGGAGAGAGGGGGGGAGTGGGAAGGGGACAGGGGGGAAGGGGACAGGGGGGAGGGGGGAGGGGGAAGGGGACAGGGGGGAGGGGAAGGGGACAGGGGGGAGGGGGAAGGGGACGGGGGGGAGGGGAAGGGGACGGGGGGGAGGGGGAAGGGGACGGGGGGGAGGGGGAAGGGGACGGGGGGGAGGGGGAAGGGGACGGGGGGGAGGGGGAAGGGGACGGGGGGGAGGGGGAAGGGGACGGGGGGGAGGGGGAAGGGGACGGGGGGGAGGGGGAAGGGGACGGGGGGGAGGGGGAAGGGGACGGGGGGAGCGGGAAGGGGACAGGGGGAGGGGGAAGGGGACAGGGGGAGGGGGAAGGGGACAGGGGGGAGGGGGAAGGGGACAGGGGGGAGGGGGAAGGGGACAGGGGGGAGGGGGAAGGGGACAGGGGGGAGGGGGAAGGGGACAGGGGGGAGGGGGAAGGGGACAGGGGGGAGGGGGAAGGGGACAGGGGGGAGGGGGAAGGGGACAGGGGGGAGGGGGAAGGGGACAGGGGGGGAGGGGGAAGGGGACAGGGGGGGAGGGGGAAGGGGACAGGGGGGGAGGGGGAAGGGGACAGGGGGGGAGGGGGAAGGGGACAGGGGGGGAGGGGGAAGGGGACAGGGGGGGAGGGGGAAGGGGACAGGGGGGAAGGGGACAGGGGGGGAGGGGGAAGGGGACAGGGGGGAGGGGGAAGGGGACAGGGGGGAGGGGGAAGGGGACAGGGGGGGAGGGGGAAGGGGACAGGGGGGGAGGGGGAAGGGGACAGGGGGGAGGGGGAAGGGGACAGGGGGGAGGGGGAAGGGGACAGGGGGGGGGGGAAGGGGACAGGGGGGGAGGGGGAAGGGGACAGGGGGGGAGGGGGAAGGGGACAGGGGGGGAGGGGGAATGGGACGGGGGGGAGGGGGAAGGGGACGGGGGGGGAGGGGGAAGGGGACGGGGGGGAGGGGGAAGGGGACGGGGGGGAGGGGGAAGGGGACAGGGGGCGAGGGGGAAGGTGACAGGGGGCGAGGGGGAAGGGGACGAGGGGGAAGGGGACAGGGGGCGAGGGGGAAGGGGACAGGGGGCGAGGGGGAAGGGGACAGGGGGACAGGGGGCGAGGGGGAGGGGGACAGGGGGCGAGGGGGAGGGGGACAGGGGCGAGGGGGAGGGGGACAGGGGGCGAGGGGGAAGGGGACAGGAGGCGAGGGGGAAGGGGACAGGGGGCGAGGGGGAAGGGGACGGGGGGAGGGGGAAGGGGACGGGGGGGAGGGGGAAGGGGACGGGGGGAAGGGGACGGGAGGGTGAAGGGGACGGGGGGAGGGGGAAGGGGACGGGGGGGAGGGGGAAGGGGACGGGGGGGAGGGGGAAGGGGACGGGGGGGAGGGGGAAGGGGACGGGGGGGAGGGGGAAGGGGACGGGGGGGAGGGGGAAGGGGACGGGGGGGAGGGGGAAGGGGACGGGGGGGAGGGGGAAGGGGACGGGGGGGAGGGGGAAGGGGACGGGGGGGGAGGGGGAAGGGGACGGGGGGAGATGGGGAAGGGGACAGGGGGAGGGGGGGAAGGGGACAGGGGGAGGGGGGGAGGGGGGACAGGGGGAGGGGGGGAGGGGGGACAGGGGGAGGGGGGACAGGGGGAGGGGGGGAGGGGGGACAGGGAGGAGGGGGGGAGGGGGGACAGGGAGGAGGGGGGGAGGGGGGACAGGGAGGAGGGGGGGAGGGGGGACAGGGAGGAGGGGGGGAGGGGGGACAGGGAGGAGGGGGGAGGGGGGACAGGGAGGAGGGGGGAGGGGGGACAGGGAGGAGGGGGGACAGGGGGGGAGGGGGGAAGGGGGGACAGGGGGGAGGGGGGAGGGGAAGGGGGAAGGGGGAGAGGAGGATGGGGGTAGAGGGGTGGGGGAGGAGAGGGGGGAGGGGGGGAGCGAGGGGGAAAGGGGGAGGGCTGCCCCCTTTTAATTTGTCCCTCAGTTCATTTGATTTAGTTTAATTGTTTAGTCAAAAAGATTGACTGGCAATCGATTTAGCATCTTCCAGTGGAGTCTGCAGTGCCCTTTAACTGCAACACTGTGCCAGAAAAACCCAGGGTCTGTCCTTTCTCCTCACCGCCTTGTAGGCTTAGATTTGAGAAATACATTACATTGGTGACAAAATTCGTCTCAATGGGGATTGGGGGGGGGCGGGGGTGGGGGAGAGCGGGGAAAAGCGGGAAAAAGGAAAAGCAGCTGGGATGTATGGAAATGTGTTTGAAGCATTTAGCTCGCAGGATTAATCGAATTATAATTTAATCATTTGATCAAACACCAATTAGCATAATCACTTGAGGGGAACTGTTGGGAGCCTCGGAGACTGAGCGAGAAAAAGAATCAGAACTACTTCAATCAGAGCTGACAGCTTTTAAACAGAACAATTTTGGCTTTTATCAAAAAAAATCTCGAAAGAAAAGGAGCAAAAAAAAAGGCTACTGCAAGAACAGATACATCGATTTCTATTAAATAAACTGAGCAGCCAACAAAATCTCCTGGACTTTGAGAAGATATAATAAACGCTCTCTAGAAATAATTTGTTAGTGAAATGGCCCAGTCTCTAGAAATTGCAAGCGCATGGTTCATTTTGTTTTAAAGGTACATGGGGTCTAAAATTGTTTTCTGCTTTGTCTGGGAATATTACAATAAAATATATATATTTTTCTCCCCCCCTTCCCTGGACATTTTAGATTTTAGGAGCTAAGTGCTCACAGAGTAGTTGGATACAGAGGGGGGGTGAAATCCTGGGTTAGTGCTGTGTTTGTGTGTCTGTTATCGGAAAGCTCGGGAGAGTTGACATTTAGTATTGAGGTGACTTTGCTCAAATGCAATGCATTTAAAATTGAGATTCTATAAATAGCAATGCTGTCTCACACTTAAATCTTGCTCACAGCTCCAGGAGTCAAAAGTACTTCAGCTCCAAACTGAGGGTCATTTATCTATCATTTCCCCGTGCCATCTACCGTCACCCATTCATTCATCTCCCACCACTGAATTTCTCCAGTAATCTTTGGATTGATGGAGGAAATCAGAAGTAGGCGTCCGCCTTAATTACCTGTCTATTATTTCTACAGTTTTTTTCCCCCCCTGAGAAACCTCTCTCTCCCACACCCCATGATGCAGAGCACCCCCAGCCACACAGTTACATTTATTCTGCACAGGGTTAACTTACTGGCCACAGAGGCTTCTTATCAAGCCCTGCCAAACTACCCCAAGTAGAAATGCATGCATCTTATGTCTCAGTCTCCATCAAGCTTATTTGGTTGCGCCTTTTGAGACACCAATCTCGATCTTACACTGCATGTCAGTCTTTCACTCTGTAGCGTAGTACATATGTATATTTATGTGTATATATACACATACATATATATATATACACACAATGTACACAGATATACGCACATTAAACATGTACATCTATATATACACACACATGTATACATATGCACAGATATACACATGCATATATATACACACATTAAACATGTACATCTATATATACACAATGTATACATATGCATATAATATATACATACACATATACACACATATATATACATGCACATACATGTACGTCTATAGAAATATGGTTCGATTTTCTTCTATTTTCACATACTTTTCAGCTTTTCTACCTCTTCCTCCTGCGAGATCACATTTCTATCATCTCTATACATACACATACAATCAATCATCGGTGACAGTTGCATAATACCATACAGGGATATAAAATTTAGATTAATTGCAGCGTATAGAAAGGCAAGATGCAATGCCTGCGTTTGTTTGAATTGGTCGTATTATAGCACCAGGCTCTGACTCTGCTGGGTAAGCTACTTTAAATGATTACAGTGCAATTTTCTGTCTCCTGCTGATCACAGAGTAGAGGGAAATGTAAAGAAACATTTACTGCCATCCCACAGCCCTAATGTGGAAAGAGACTATTTCATTAACTAACTCACCATTCAGGATGCTGTGGAGTAAGAGGGTTACCACGATCCACATGCCCTAGGCTTTGTCCTTCTTGCAATGATCCCTGTGCACTTGCCCGTCTTCTGTTATATTGGAAAATTGTGACTGTATATGAAGGTTAACATCCACACACACAGAGAGAGAGAGAGAGAGCTCTTGGCTACAGCAGACACTGGAGATCAAACCGGCTTGCCTTGGTAGCCCTTGATGCTGGGGCTGTGTGATATGTGTTTCCTGGCTGTGTCCTCTCCTCCTTCCCTTCCTCTTGAGTGCAAAAGAAAACGGATCAGAGATTCAGAGGGTGTGTGTTACTCAGCCCTGCAGCCCTGAGAGACAGCCAGGTGTGCTGGGACACAGAGACACTGACAACAGCAGCAGCAGCAGGTCGGAGGCAGGTCCACAGGTACAACACGACAGCACAACAGCCAGCTCTGCAAACAGCCTCCAAATTCAACACCATCCAACACATCCACATCTTCCCACAGCTTTAATCACATTGATCCTAGCGCTGAACCAACGCCTGATACCATTAGATCACAACCCATTAACCAACTCCCAGTCTTAAAGCGGTGTGTTAACCCTTTATTTGTGGCAGACCTGGTTCCTTCTCTCCCTCCCTTCCTCTCTCTCTCTCTCTCTCAAATTGGATGCCACGGTAAAAGGACAGCAACACCTAATATCCTCTGCTTAGCGTTTTATTTATCACTGCCAAACTCTCGCTTCTGCCTTAAAGGGGCAGAGTCGATTCTCTCTCCTTTTTGTGTGTGCGGTCTGTCAAAAAGGTGCAGGCAATCCGATCGGCACACCAATATAGGACCGAATAAAATTGACCAGGAAACAAAATGCCGTGAGGAAATATTTAGCCACAGCTTTCACTGGTGGTCAGTTTAAAAAATTCGGAGGCATTGTCACCCGGAAGCTAAGTTTGAGTGAATGTGTTCTCGACTTTTGTAAATTACAAGCAGTCAATTTCCAATGGGTGGAAACCTCCTGCAAAGCTGATTTGAAACAGAGTTGCTGAATATCGATACAGAAATACCCCCTTCCTGTTCAAATTACAATCAGTAATATAGATGGACATCGCCTGTATAAATATTAAATCTTGGTTAAATATTGTACTTCTTGTAGGGGAGGGCGGGAGGGGGGAATTGCTGTTGCCAGCTGTGTAAGCTTATGGTTCAGAGCAGAAACCGAAACAAAAGAGCGTCTGCTTTTAACCCCTTCTATCCCAATGCACAGCCAGTGGATCTGCCCGGAGCAGGGGCTCCATCCTTACTTTGAGACGAATGGGATCTGACCTCCTGGAGGACATTCAGCCCAGCCTCCTCAGAATAAGCCTCTGCTGCTCACTGGTGCTCAAAAGGGAAATGGGATGACCTGATATTGGTGAACATCTCTCAAAGACATCATAGAATCCCTGCAGTGCAGAAGGAGACCCTTCGACCCATCGAGCCTGCACCGATAACAGTCCCACCCAGGCCCTTGTCCCCGTAACCCCACGTATTTACCCTGCTAATCTCCTCGACACTAAGGGCAGCGCAGTGGTTAGCGCTGCTGCCTCACAGCGCCAGGGACCCGGATTCGATTCTCAGCTTGGGTCCCTGTCTCTGCGGAGTTTGCACGTTCTCCTCGTGTCTGCGTGGGTTTCCTCCGGTTTCCTCCCACACTCCAAAGATGTGCAGGTTAGGTGGATTGGCCATGCTAAATTGCCCCTTAGTGTCAGGAGGACTAGCTAGGGTAAATACGTGGGGTTGCGGGGATATGGCCTGGGTGGGATTGTGGTCGGTCCAGACTCAACAGGCTGAATGGCCTCCTTCTGCTCTGTGGGGATTCTATGATTCTATCAATTTTCCCGTCCTGCCTACCACAGGAATCATAACGGGAAGGGGAGCAGATCATGCAAAGGTCCACTGACCTCGGGTGGCATTTTCCGGTTTTGGGACAAGCACAGTGGGAAAATCCTGCAACCGAGCCTGCACATTTCCTTACCAAACTCACAGACAGAAATCTCCCCTGTTGCGAATGGGCAACGCTTAACCAACCTGGTCACTTTTCTTCTTCTTCTGAGCACATTAGATGATTGGGGCAGTGGAACCACCCCGGAGCCCAGCCCAACAATGGCATCATTCAACCTTTATTGGACAATGTCGCTCCTACATTATAGGGGAGGCGGCGCGAAAGTGGTATTGCCACTGGACTAGTGATTCAGAAACCCAAGGGGCCAGATTCTCTGACCTCGCCTGGGATTCTCCATCCCACTACAGTGAATGGAGATTTGTCAAATTGTACAAGATTGGAGAATCCCAACCCCAGGGTTCGAATCCCACCAAGGCAGATGGTGACATTGGAATTTAAAGTCTAATGATGACCATCTGGTTCATGAATGCCCTTTCGGGAAGGAAATCTGCCATCCTTATGTTGTCTGACCAACATGTGACTCCAGATCCACAGCAATGAAATGGCCATTCAAGGGCAATTAGAGGTGGGCAATAAATACTGGCCCAACTAGTGCTGCAGTCCCATGAATTAATGTTAAAAATCTGCTCAATGGTGGACAGGCCAAATATTAATACAGAGTTTGTAAAAGGAAATATTGACATGTGAAGTGATATTGATATATTGATATCCTTCATTGATTGTAAGGCACTTTGGGACATCCCATAGCATTTCATATTAACTTTGGTGACTGAATAAGTTAAATTCTATTTTCAAATGCTGACACAGACACGATGGGCTGAATGGCCTCCCCATGTGCTATATAATTACAAAATTCCTGGTGTTTGGCAGATTCCATTCCATTTCCCTGTTCCCCTCCCACATTTGTAATTAAATCATAGAATCCCTACAGTGCAAGAGGAGGCCATTCAGCCCATCGAGCCTGCACCAACAACAATCCCACCCAGGCCCTAACTCTTTAACCTCACGTATTTACACTGCTAGTCCCCCTGACACTAAGGGGCAACTTTGCATGGCCAATTAACCTAACCCGCACATCTTTGGACTGTGGGAGGAAACCGGAGCACCCGGAGGAAACCCACGCAGACGCGGGGGGGACTGTGCAAACTCCACACAGACAGTGACCCAAGGCTGAAATTGAATCCAGATCCCTGGCGCTGTGAGACAGCAATGCGCCACCATGCCACCCGGTATATGCCAGCTGGATTGACTAAATTCTGTATTTATTACATAAGATTTTACTCATGATTTCATGGAGCCATCCATTTTCTTTGCAGTGAAAATCATGCATTATTGTTTGGTAAACACAAAGGACGTCAGTGTTAAATGAAATTATCTGCTCGATCCTCCATTAAATGATGACAAAGTCAGTAATTGCTCTGGATTATTTACAGGGTACCAGAGTAACAATTGATTCCTGTGGTATCATTTCTGAGGCCAGGTATGGAATGCATAATGATTAACATTACTCAGTCCTGGTATCAACCAGTAGGCGGACCTTTCAGCGTACATGCTATGCCTTTTGTAAAATGGGACATTTCAGTTTTAAAGGCTGTGGGCTATTTCACACAATGAGGAAACGTGATCAGAATAGTGCTGAGAAGAACAACAAGAACTCCTATTTATATCGCACTTTTAAAGAATAAAACATCCCAGGACACTCTGCAGAAGCGTTATCAATTACATTTGACACCAGGCAATATTAGGCCAATGACCTTTAGTTTCATCAAAGAGGGAGGTTGTAAACATTGTCGTAAAGGGGGAAAGAGAGGAGGAGATGTTTGATGAGGAAGTATGGATGTGGGAGGGCGGGAGGGCTTTGACACCTGAAGACATGAGCTGCTAAAGATGGAGCAACCAAAGTTGGGGATGCCCATACGGCCAGAATTGGAGGAGCGTGGACATCTTGGAGGGTACATTGTAGGGCTGGAAGATAACCAGGAGGCAAGGTCCTGGGGAAATTGGAAAACGGGGATGGAATTCCATCGTAATAGAATCTTACACCACGGAGTGAGGCCATTTGGTCCTATCATGTCTGTGCTGCCTCTTTGAAAGAGTTGTCCAGTTAGCAAGGTGCCCATCTTCCTTCCGTATAACCTTGCCTGGCTTTATTTACAGGGTAGGGGTGGGGGCAGGAAAGTGTTGACTTTAAAAGTCAGCAAGCATTGTTTGATCAAGCAGCTTATCGTTCTGCAAACAAGGGCATATTTCATTTATCAGAAACTGTTTCCTGTTTATTACGCAGGACAGTAAGAGCAATAGCGATTTCGTAACAATGTGGTTGCTACTGACAAAGTGTGACAGGCAAAGTGTGACAGGTAAAGTGTGACAAGCAATACGTGTGATAGTCGTGGGAGGTCTGCGTAGTGAACAAAACTTTCATTACCTGGACACTATGGCACCAAATATTGTGTGGCCATTTCAGCAGACTTCCCACTGTCAGTCTGGCAGCCAGAAAGAATCTAGATAGGCTGGATTCCAGTCTTGGCTAACGCTTCTTTTCTTATTCATTCGTGGGACATGGGTGTCGCTGGCTGGCCAGCATTTATTGCCCATCCCTAGTTGCTCCTTGAGAAGGTGGTGGTGAGCTGCCTTCTTGAATCGCTGCAGTCCATGTGCTGTGGGTTGACCCACAATGCCATTAGGGAGGGAATTCCAGGATTTTGACCCAGTGACTACAAAGGAACGGCAATATATTTCCAAGTCAGGAGGGTGAGTGGCTTGGAGGGGAACCTCCAGGTGGTGGTGTCCCAGGTATCTGCTACCCTTGTCCTTCTAGTTGGAAGTGGTTGTGGGTTTGGAAGGTGCTGTCTTAGGATCTTTGGTGAATTGCTGCAACGCATCTTGTAGATAGTTCACACTGCTGCTACTGATCATCGGTGATGGAGGGATGTTTGTCGATGTGGTGCCAATCAAGCAGGCTGCTTTATCCTGGATGGTGTCGAACTTCTTGAGTGCTGTTGGAGATGCACCCATCCAAGCAAGTGGAGAGTATTCCATCACACTCCTAACTTGTGCCTCATAGATGGTGGATAGGCTTTGGGGAGTCAGGAGGTGAGTTACTCACCGCAGTATTCCTAGCCTCTGACCTGCACTTGTAGCCACTGTGTTTCTGTGGCAAGTCCAGTTGAGTCTCTGGTCAATGGTAACCCCAAGGATGTTGACAGTGGGTGATTCAGTGATGGTAACACCATTGAATGTCAAGGGGCGGTGGTTAGAGTGTCTCTTATTGGTGATAGTCATTGCCTGGCATTTGTGTGGCACGAATGTTATTTGCCACTTGTCAATCCAAGCCTGGATATTGTCCAGGTCTTGGTGCATTTGAACATGGACTGCCTCAGTATCTGAGGAGTCGTGAATGGTGCTGAACATTGTGCAATCATCAGCAAACATCCCCACTTCTGAACTTATGATGGAGGGAAGGCCATTGATGAAGCAGCTGAAGATGGTTGGGCCTAGGACACTACCCTGAGGGATTCCTGCAGATGTCCTGGAACTGAAATGATGGACCTTCCACAACCACAATCATCTTCTTTTGTGCCTGGTATGACTCCAACCAGTGGGAGAATTTATCCCCTGATACCCATTAATTCCAGTTTTGCTAGGGCTCCTTGATGCCACATTCGGTCAAATGCAGCCTTGATGTCAAGGACTGTGACTCTCACCTCACCCCTGGAATTCAGCTCTTTTGTCCATGTTTGAACCAAGGCTGTAATAAGGTCAGGAGCTGAGTGAACCTGGCGAAATCCAAACTGGGCATCACTAAGCAGGTTATTGCTGAGCAGGTGCTGCTTGATAGCACTGTCGATGACCCCTTCCATCACTTTACTGATGATCGAGAGTAGACTGATTGGGCGGTAATTGGCTGGGTTGGATTTGTTCTGCTTTTTGTGTACAGGACATATCTGGGCAATTTTCCACATTGTTGGGTAGAGGCCAATGTTGTAGCTGTACTGGAAGAGCTTGGCTAGGGGAGCTGCAAGTTCTGGAGCACAGTCTTCAGTTCTATTGCCAGAATGTTATCAGGGCCCATTGCCTTTGCAATAACCAGTGCCTCCAACCGTTTCTTGATATCACGTGGAGTGAATCAAATTGCCTGGAGACTGGCATCTGACATGCTGGAGGAGGCCGACTGAGATGGATTATCCACTCAGCACATCGGGCTGAAGATTGCTGCGAATACTTCAGCCTTATCTTTTGCACTGATGTACTGGGCATCTCCATCATTGAGGATGGAAGTATTTGTGGAGCCTCTTCCTCCAGTGAGTTGTTTAATTGTCCACCACCATTCAAAGCAATACCTTGACCAATCAGAGTCAGCCTGTCTGGTTTGAGTTTAAACATAAGCTTGGCAGTTAACTGTTCCCTGGTGCATTCTGCATGGTGATACCATTACCAATCAGGGTCCAGTTGCCAACCAATCTGCTCATGCAGTACAAACTGCTGTTCCCCTTTGAGATTTGATATTCTTGCCAATCTGTCCTGATGAGTGCAAGACGAAAAGCTTCGACAGCATGTCTCTTTTTTCAGCAATACTGAAGTTCTGCATGGCCACGCGACTAATCATTTAGTTAGCTAGTGACCCCTATGCAGGTGAAAAACCCCTTTTAATGAGGTGAGGTGGACGTCAAAGGAGAAAATGAATAATTAGGCAAAGATCAAGAAAAATCCTAATGAGATACGTTCTGAGGTCATCCTTGAAGACAGGAAGAGGAGCTTTGTAAGCAAATTCCAGGCACATGGAATAGAAGATGAATATGGTTCTACAAATAGTAGATCAGTTGTCTTTGTGTAGTTTGCCTTCATTGAAGGTGCTAGTATTCTACCCATTAAAAATATACCATTTGTGTATTTTTATTATCAAACAGAAAAATTAACAGACTTATATGAATGTAAAATACTGCGGACGCCGAAAAGCTGAAATGAAAATAGAAAATGTTGAAAAAATTCAGCAGGCCTGGCAGCATCTGTAGAGATTGGAACAGAGTTGACGTTTTGAGTCCAATAGCATTCTTCTTTGGAACTGAAGTAAAGTTAAAGTTTATTTATTAGTCACAAGTAGGCTTACATTAACACTGCAATGAAGTTACTGTGAAAATCCCCTAGTCGCCACACTCCGGCACCTCTTCGGGTACACTGAGGGAGAATTTAGCATGGCCAGTACACCTAACCAGCACGTCTTTCGGGCTGTGGGAGGAAACCAGAGCACCCGGGGGAAACCCACGCACACTGGGGGAACGTGCAGACTCCACACAGACAGTGACCCAAGCCGGGAATCAAACCCGGGCCCCTGGCGCTGTGAGGCAACAGCGCTAACCACTGTGCCACCGTGCCACCCTGAGAGATAGAAATGTGATAGATTTAAGTTTTAAGTGTTAAGCTTATTTATTATTCTCACAAGTAGGCTTACATTAACGCTGCAATGAAGTGACTGTGAAGATCCCCAATCCCCACACGCTGGTGCCTGTGCGGGGACATTGAGGGAGAATTTAACATGGCCAATGCACCCAACCAACACATCTAGATTTTATGCCATTGAATAAGGGGGAGGAGTTAGTTGGAACATGGGGGAAGGTCAAGGAGAGGTCAGAGGGCAGGGGACATTAAAGACATAGGGGACGAATTCTCCCGTCCCGCCCGCCACGGGAATTGTAGCAGGCAGGGGAGGGGTGGGGGGGGGGAGTTGGGGGGCCGGACTATGCAAAGGTCCATTGACCTCGAGTGGGATTCTCCGGTTTTGAGGCGAGTGTGGCCGGAGAATCCCGCCCAGGGAATGGGAATGGTAGTGGCAAAGAAATAAAGAATTCTTCCAGAGTAGGTGCCAATAGCAGAATAAAGGTCAGCTCTGAAAGCTAAAACATGAAAACAAGGTACAAACTGGCTCTTGGCTGGGGATGGGGGGTGGGGGGGGGATCAAAATGGAAGACAGAGCTTTGTAAACTGCTTGACCCCGTTTCCTAAAAAGGTGTGTGCATCAATGACAGAATACAACTGGCCGATTACTATGTGCCACATTACATTTGGTTTGATTGATGCTGGATCAGGCAGGATGTTAATGTATATATTCCACCCAAAATTTAATGTGTTGGCTTTTTTTCAATTAAACAAGTACTCTTGATGGACTCATCAAGATGCGGAATACAATCAAACTGATCATGTCAAATTATCTTTGGATAGTTTTGGATCACTGGATCCAAACTTTGGATCCAGTGATCATAATGCCATTAGTTTCAACCTGATCATGGATAAGGATAGATCTGGTCCTCGGGTTGAAGTTCTGAACTGGAAAAAGGCCAAATTTGATGAAATGAGAAGGGATCTGGGAGGTGTGGATTGGCACAGGCTGTTCTCTGGTAAGGATGTAAATGGAAAGTGGGAGGCCTTCAAAGGAGAAATTTTGAGAGTGCAGAGTTTGTATGTTCCTGTCAGGATTAAAGGCAAAGTAAATAGGAAGAAGGAACCTTGGTTCTCGAGGGAGATTGTAACACTGATTAAGAGGAAGAGAGAGTTGTATGAAATGTACAGGCAGCAAGGAACAGATCAGATGCTCGAGGAGTAGAAAAAGTACAAGAAGCTACTTAAGAGGGAAATCAGGAGGGCTAAAAGAAGATATGAGGTTGCTTTGGCAGACAGAGTGAAGGAAAATCCAAAGATCTTCTATAGGTATGTTATGAGCAAAAGGATAGTGAGGGATAAAATTGGTCCTCTTGAAGACCAGAGTGGTAGACTGTGTATGGAACCAAAAGAGATGGGGGAGATACTAAATGGTTTTTTTTGCATCCGTATTTACTGAGGAAACGGGCATGGAGTCTACGGAAATAGGGTAAACAGGTAGGGAGGTCATGGAACCTTTACAGATTAAAGGGGAGGAGGTGCTCGCTGTCTTGAGGCAAATCAGAGTGGATAAATCCCCAGGACCAGACAGGGTATTCCCACGGACCTTGAGGGAAGCTCGTGTTGAACTTGCAGGGGCCCTGGCAGACATATTCAAAATGTCAGTATTCACGGGGGAGGTGCCGGATGATTGGAGGGTGGCTCATGTTGTTCCGTTGTTTAAAAAAGGTTCCAAAAGAAGTCCGGGAAATTATAGGCCAGTAAGTTTGATGATGGTGGTGGGCAAGTTGTTGGAAGGTGTGATAAGGGATAGGATCTACAAATATTTGGATAGACAGGGACTTATTAGGGAGAGTCAACATGGCTTTGTGCGTGGTAGGTCATGTTTGACCAATCTATTAGAGTTTTTCGAGGAGGTTACCAGGAAAGTGGATGAAGGGAAGGCGGTGGATGTTGTCTACCTGGGATTTCAGCAAGGCCTTTGACAAGGTCCCTCATGGGAGGTTAGTTAGGAAGGTTCAGTTGCTAGGTATACATGGGGAGGTAGTAAATTGGATTAGACACTGGCTCAATGGAAGAAGCCAGAGAGTGGTTGTGGAGGATTGCTTCTCTGAGAGGAGGCCTGTGACTAGTGGTGTGCCGCAGGGATCGGTGTTGGGTCCATTGTTGTTTGTCATCTATATCAATGATCTGGATGATAATGTGGTAAATTGGATCAGCAAGTTTGCTGATGATACAAAGATTGGAGGTGTAGTGGACAGTGAGGAAGGTTTTCAAAGCTTGCAGAGGGATTTGGGCCAACTAGAAAAATGGGCTGAAAAATGGCAAATGGAATTTAACACAGACAAGTGTGAGATATTGCACATTGGAAGGACAAACCAAAGTGGAACGTACAGGGTAAATGGTAGGACTCTGCAGAGTGCAGTTGAACAGAGGGATCTGGGAATACAGGTACAAAATTCCCTAAAAGTGACGTCACAGGTGGATAGGGCCGTAAAGAGTGCCTTTGATACATTGGCCTTTATAAATCGGAGTATCGAGTATAAAAGTTGGAGTGTTATGGTAAAGGTTATATAAGGCATTGGTGAGGCCGAATTTGGAGTATTGTGTACAGTTTTGGTCACCTAGTTACAGGAAGGATGTAAATAAGGTTGAAAGAGTGCAGAGAAGGTTCACAAGGATGTTGCCGGGACTTGAGAAGCTGAATTACAGAGAGAGATTGAATAGGTTGGGACTTTATTCCCTGGAGCGTAGAAGATTGAGGGGAGATTTGATAGAGGTGTATAAGATTTTGATGGGTATAGATAGAGTGAATGCAAGCAGGCTTTTTCCGCTGAGGCTAGGGGAGAAAAAAACCAGAGGACATGGGTTAAGGGTGAAAGGAGAAAAGTTTAAAGGGAATATTAGAGGGGGGCTTCTTCACGCAGAGAGTGGTGGGAGTGTGGAATGAGCTGCCAGATAAAGTGGTAAATGCGGGGTCACTTTTAACATTTAAGAAAAACTTGGATGGGTTCATGGATGAGAGGGGTGTGGAGGGATATGGTCCAAGTGCAGGTCAGTGGGACTGGGCAAAAAATGGTTCGGCACAGACAAGAAGGGCCAAAAGGCCTGTTTCTGAGCTGTAATTTTCTATGGTTCTATGGTTCTATCATATCTGGGTGAGACAGATGAAGAGCTGGGGATGGTCCTGGTGCCCTTACTGAAAGTCTGCCTGTCAACTGAGTGGGCACGTGATGCTGTTTTGATGCGGCTCCTTAAGGGGGTCACGTGTCGAGAGCGAGGAGGTTCTCCCCAGTGCGTGGGTAGAGTTACAGCATGTAGGAACTGTTCAGAGAACTAAACAGACTTGTTATTATAAGTCCTTGGTCACCAGTCATTGGAACCCAGTATTTTTACACTGCCCTCAGACATTGCAGCCAATATAAAACAGTTGAACCCATCGCTGTTGTGGACTGATGCTTTTCCAGAAGAACTGCTGCACGAGACTGTGTAATAACAGTCGGTGAGAATTAGGAAAGAAATCCTTGGTAAAGAACTTTAAGACATTTGAGAGTGACGATATTCTATATGGATCAATTTCATTATTCTTGAATGAGTCTTGTAATATTCGAACAGCATTCTATTGGGGGGCTTATTCACTTTGTTAATTGTTTTAATAAGGTTGTCACCAGTTTAAAAATAAAGACCTGTTAATTGTTCATGACAGATCCTGCTTTAATTTACCAAAACCAGTAGTGTCCTATTACCTCATGCACATTTGTATCAGATTATGAGGCGAGACATCCCTCTGGGTGGTTCCAAAATCACACAGAGGGAAAAATCACCTCTGTGTTGTAACACATGCTCTTGGTGCACTACTCACTGCGAGAGATCACAGATTTGGAAAGTATTGCTGAAAAATCCTCATCAATGTGTCACAGTGCATTCTGCACTGCAATCATAATGCACTGATGGTCAAAGGGAGAGATAATGTATCCAGGGACACTAATCAGGAAAACTGCCCTGTTCTGCATGGTGTCGAGTTTCTTGACCAGCCTTCTGGCTGTACACATCCAGGCAAGCGGGGAGTGTTTCAACACATTCCAGACTGAGAATTGTACGTGACATAAATAATGGGGTGGCACAGTGGCACTGCAGTTAGCACTTCTGCCTCACAGCGCCAGGGACCCAGGTTCAATTCCAGTCTTGGGTGACTGTCAGTGTGGAGTCTGCACGTTCTCCCGGTGTCTGTGTGGGTCTCCTCTGGATGCTCCGGTTTCCTCCCACAGTCCAAAGGTGTATGGGTTAGGTTGATTGGCCATGCTAAATTGCCGCTTAGTGTCAGATGGATTAGCAGGGTAAATACATAGTGTTAAAGGGTTGGGGCCTGGGTAGGATTGTTATTGGTGCAGACTCAATGGGCTGAATGGCCTCCTTCTGCACGGTAGGGATTGTATGATTCTACAATGGTACAGTTAAGTCTAGAAATCCATTGAATGTAGGCAAGAGAACAATTAGCCTATAATTTTATGGTACAGCTCACAGGAACAGGAGTGGGCAATATAGTCCCTTGAGCCTGCTCTGCTACTCTGTGAGATCAGGGCTCACCTGTGACCGAACTCCATCTAATCTCCTTTGCCCATTACCCTTTATACCTTCGGTTAACAAAAACCTTATCAATCTCAGATTCAAAATGAACAGCTTATCGAACATCACTTTCCGTTTGTGGAAGTGCCTTCCAAATCTTTCCTACCAGTTGTGTGCGGAACTGTTTCAAAGAACAAAGAACAAAGAACAATACAGCACAGGAACAGGCCCTTCGGCCCTCCAAGCCCGTGCCGCTCCCTGGTCCAAACTAGACCATTCTTTTGTATCCCTCCATTCCCACTCCGTTCATATGGCTGTCTAGATAAGTCTTAAACGTTCCCAGTGTGTCCGCCTCCACCACCTTGCCTGGCAGCGCATTCCAGGCCCCCACCACCCTCTGTGTAAAATATGTCCTTCTGATATCTGTGTTAAACCTCCCCTCCTTCACCTTGAACCTACGACCCCTCGTGAACGTCACCACCGACCTGGGGAAAAGCTTCCCACCGTTCACCCTATCTATGCCTTTCATAATTTTATACACCTCTATCAAGTCTCCCCTCATCCTCCGTCTTTCCAGGGAGAACAACCCCAGTTTACCCAATCTCTCCTCATAACTAAGCCCCTCCATACCAGGCAACATCCTGGTAAACCTCCTCTGTACTCTCTCCAAAGCCTCCACGTCTTTCTGGTAGTGTGGCGACCAGAACTGGACGCAATATTCCAAATGCGGCCGAACCAACGTTCTATACATCTGCAACATCAGACCCCAACTTTTATACTCTATGCCCCGTCCTATAAAGGCAAGCATGCCATATGCCTTCTTCACCACCTTCTCCACCTGTGATGTCACCTTCAAGGATCTGTGGACTTGCACACCCAGGTCCCTCTGCGTATCTACACCCTTTATGGTTCTGCCATTTATCGTATAGCTCCTCCCTACATTATTTCTACCAAACTGCATCACTTCGCATTTATCAGGATTGAACTCCATCTGCCATTTCTTTGCCCAAATTTCCAGCCTATCTATATCCTTCTGTAGCCTCTGACAATGCTCCTTACTATCTGCAAGTCCTGCCAATTTTGTGTCGTCTGCAAACTTACTGATCACCCCAGTTACACCTTCTTCCAGATCGTTTATATAAATCACAAACAGCAGAGGTCCCAATACAGAGCCCTGCGGAACACCACTAGTCACAGTCCTCCAGCCGGAAAAAGACCCTTCCACTACCACCCTCTGTCTTCTGTGACCAAGCCAGTTCTCCACTCATCTAGCCACCTCCCCCTTTATCCCATGAGATCCAACCTTTTTCACCAGTCTACCATGAGGGACTTTGTCAAACGCTTTACTCAAGTCCATATAGACGACATCCACGCCCTTTCCTCGTCAACCATTCTGGTCACTTCTTCAAAAAACTCCACCAGGTTAGTGAGGCATGACCTCCCTCTCACAAAACCATGCTGACTATCGTTAATGAGTTTATTCCTTTCTAAATGCGCATACATCCTATCTCTAAGAATCTTCTCCAACAACTTCCCCACCACGGACGTCAAGCTCACCGGCCTATAATTACCCAGGTTATCCTTCCTACCCTTCTTAAATAACAGGACCACATTAGCTATCCTCCAATCCTCTGGGACCTCACCTGTGTCCAGTGACGAGACAAAGATTTGCGTCAGAGGCCCAGCGATTTCATCTCTCGTCTCCCTGAGCAGCCTTGGATAGATTCCATCAGGCCCTGGGGATTTGTCAGTCTTTATATTCTCTAACAAACCTAACACTTCCTCCCTTGTAATGGAGATTTTCTCCAACGGTTCAACACTCCCCTCCGAGACACTCCCAGTCAACACATCCCTCTCCTTTGTGAATACCGACGCAAAGTATTCATTTAGGATCTCCCCTACTTCTTTGGGCTCCAAGCATAATTCCCCGCTTTTGTCCCTGAGAGGTCCGATTTTTTGCCTGACAACCCTTTTGTTCCTAACATATGAATTTTCTAAATTTCCTAATTTCGATTCTGAGGGCTCTGGCTCTCAGGCTGGAATTTTACTGCCACGCCCGCCCCAGAGTTGGTGCGGGCACGGCTGGCAGAACGGAATTCTTCGTTGGCCTCGGGTGGGATTTCACGAGCCTTGCCCGAGCGAGATCATAAAATATTGGCCTAAGTGCTACCCCCTGGCCCCTAGTCTTAGACGTCCCAATTGGCAGAAGTTGTTTCTTACTATCTATTTTACCCGTCCCCCTTAATTTTCTTTAAAAAAAACATCTTAATTGCAGATCATTGGCACTGTGCCAAGCTGTGCCAATGCGCACACAAAACTGAGCAACATAACTGCAAGGTGACCGGAGATGTTCACAAGTTGGGCAGGGGAGGGGAAGTCATTCATTATATAATTACGCTGATAAGGTTTAGCCAGTCAAAGCCACTATTGGCAAGTGATGCAGTACTTAAATTAAATTAATTCAAGTCCAAACAATTTACTGAAAAAAAATTGGCCTTGACGTGTGAAAAATGTGAAGACATGTGACAAACTGCTGGCCATTACTGGATTGGTAATTCAGAGCCCATGAGAGGTGTGGGGGCGGGGCTGGTGCTAAGCCAAGATACAATCCTTCATTTGTATGAGAGGCACGAGGATTCTGAGATCACGGTTAATGTTGCACAACCTGCATCCAGAGCCATTTCAGATATGGTTGGTCGCAATTACAGGCACTGGGAGCAGGGGGAGGTGGGGGGCAGGGGTAATTTTGAACCTTGACCCTCACAAGATAAGCTAACACAGTGGGCTCTATGTCCTTCAATGAACCCATCAGATTTTTGGTCCATTCATTTCAATGAAAATCCAACTCCAATGAGCAAACGACCCAATGCCTGGTTAGGCAACCAATGGCAAAGCTGATAACTACCTCATGATGAATCGGTAAAGCGATTGAAGGTTGCTCCAATTGACACGAAAACCATCATTCCATTGCCTCATGAACATACTGACAGGAAAAGATCGATGCGGCCTGATAGGCTCACAATGATGTTACCATACAGCTAGAATCATAGAATCCTTACAGTGCAGAAGGAGGCCATTCAGCCCATCGGGCCTGCACCGACAACAATCCCACCCACGCCCTAACCCTTTAACCTTATGTATTTACTCCTGACACTAAGGGACAATTTAGCATGGCCAATCAACCTAACCCACACATCTTTTGGACTGTGGGAGGAAACTGGAGCACCCAGAGGAAACCCACCCAGACTCGGGGAGAACATGCCAACTCCACACAGACAGTGATCTGAGGCCGGAATTGAATCCGGGTCCCTGGCGCTGTGAGGCAGCAGTGCTAACCACTGTGCTACTGTGCCGCCCCGCTGCCCCCCCCCCCACCCCGCCCGCTTATATACACTCTCCACCCCACCCAGATACCTTGTGGAAAATTGGGGTACTTGTGACAAATTGCTCCACATACATTAACTTGCAGAAAGTTGCAAGATTGTTCATGTTATGCCATATCCAACTCTGAATGGAAAGGTTGAACAACACAATTAGCTCATGATGGACTTGCCAGCAGAACATATGCCGCCAGGTTTGAGGTAACCTCTCTGCCCAGACTATCTCCAGGCAGCCATTTCATGTGTAAAACTAATGTAAACCAAGCTTTAGCTGGGTTTAGCTAATATAGTTAGCAAGTGAGGCTGGTGGCTTCTTACAGCTACTAATGGTATATTATTTGTCATACCCCTTCTCTTGACATATACCCGCATAGTTATAATGCACTCAGGTATAGAGCTCCTCTTATTGGTATTCAGGACAAAGCAACCCACTTGATTGCTGCCCCATCCACCGCTTTATCGATTCACTCCCTCCATCACTGACACACAGTTGCAGCAGTGTGCATCATCTACAAGAAGCACTGCAGCAACTCGTCAAAGCTCCTTGGATAGCACCTTCCAAACACACAACCTCCACCACCTAGAAGAACAAGCTGGGGCAGCAGGTAGATGGGGACAGCGTTACCTGCATATTCTCCTCCAAGCGACATACCATCCTGACTTGAAACTATATCACTGTTCCTTCATTGTCGCTGGGATCAATATCCTGCAACACATTGGTTACTGGGGATGTCCCAGTGGATTGGAGGTTAGCCAGTGTTGTTCCTTTGTTTAAGAAGGGTAGCAAGAATAATCCAGGTAATTACAGGCCGGTGAGCCTTACATCAGTGGTAGGGAAATTACTGGAGAGGATTCTTCGAGACAGGATTTACTCCCAGTTGGAAATAAGTGGACATATTAGCAAGTGGCAACATGGTTTTGTGAAGAGGAGGTCGTGTCCCACTAACTTGATCGAGTTTTTTGAGGAAGTGATGAAGATGATTGATGAGGGTAGGGCAGTGGATGTTGTCTACATGGAAGGCCTTTGACAAGGTCCCTCATGGCAGACTGGTGCAGAAGGTGAAGTCGCATGGGATCAGAGGTGAACTGGCAAGGTGGATACAGAACTCGCTAAGTCATAGAAGACAGAGGGTAGCAGTGGAAGGGTGTGTTTCTGAATGGAGGGCTGTGACAAGTGGCATTCTTCAGGGATCAGTGCTGGGACCTTTGCTGTTTATGATATATATATAAACGATTTGGAGGAAAATGTAACTGGTTTGATTAGTAAGTTTGCGGATGACACAAAGGTTGGTGGGTTTGCGGATAGCGATGAGGACCATCAGAGGATACAGCAGGAAATAGACTGTTTGGAAACTTGGGCGGAGAGATGACAGATGGAGTTTAATCCGGACAAATGTGAGGTAATGCATTTTGGAAAGTCTAATACAGAGAGGAAATATACAGTAAATGGCAGAACCCTTAAGAGTATTGATGGGCAAAGGGATCTGGGTGTACAGGTACACAGGTCACTGAAAGTGGCAACGCAGGTGAAGAAGGTAGTCAAGAAGGCATATGGCATTCTTGCCTTCATCGACCGGGGTATTGAGTTTAAAAATTGGCAAGTCATCTTGCAGTTTTATAGAACTTTAGTTAGGCCGCACTTGGAATATAGTGTTCAATTCTGGTCGCCACACTACCAGAAGGATGTGAAGCTTTGGAGAGGGTACAGAAAAGATTTACCAGGATGTTGCCTGGCATGGAGGGCATTAGCTATAAGGAGAGGTTGGAAAAACTTGGTTTGTTCTCACTGGAACGACGGAGGTTGAGGAGCGACCTGATAGAAGTCTACAAGATTATGAGAAGCATGGACAGAGTGGATAGTCAGAAGCTTTTTCCCAGGCTGGAAAAGTCAATTACTAGGGGGCATAGGTTTAAGGTGCGAGGAGCAATGTTTAAAGGAGATGTATGAGGCAAGTGTTTTACACAGAGGGTGGTGGGTGCCTGGAACTCACTGCCAGGGGAGGTAGTGGAAGCAGATACGGTGGTGACTTTTAAGGGGCGTTTTGACAAATACATGAATAGGATACCTCTGGAAGGTTAGGGAGTTTTAGTTCAGTCGGGCAGCATGGTCGGTGCAGGCTTGGAGGGCCGAAGGGCCTGTTCCTGTGCTGTAATTTTCTTTGTTCTTTGTTCTAACTATTATTGTCACATGCATTAGTATACAGTGAAAAGTATTGTTTCTTGTGCGCTATAGAGACAAAACACACCAGACACAGAGAAGGAAAGGAGTGCAGAATGTAATGTTACAGTAATAACGGGGGTGTCGAGAAAGATCAACTTAATATAAAGTAAGTCCATTCAAAGTCTGATGGCAGCAGGGAAGAAGCTGTTCTTGAGTCAGTTGGTACATGATCTCAGACTTTTGTATCTTTTTCTTGACGGAAGAAGGTGGAAGAGAGAATGTCCGGGGTGCGTGGGGTCCTTAATTATGCTGGCAGCAGGAAGTGTAGACAGAGGCAATGGATGGGAGGCTGGTTTGCGTGATGGACAGGGTTATGTTCACGACCCTTCGTAATTTTTTGCGGTCTTGGACAGAACAGGAACCATACCAAGCTGTGATACAACCAGAAAGGATGTTTTCTAAGGTGCATCTGTAAAAATGGGTGAGAGTCATAGCTGACATGTCGAATTTCCTTAGCCTCCCCTGAGAAAGGAGAGGCGTGAGCGTACCGACATCACATGGACTGCAGCAAGGCAGCTCACCACCAGCTTCACATGAGCAATTAGGGAAGGGTAATAAATGCCGTCCTAACCCACAATGCTCACATCCCAGGAACAAATATAAAAAAAGACTAATTACTTCTACTGTTTGCCAAGAACTGATGGAACAGTCAGTCTTTGCCGGTGTTAAAGAGACATCCTTTTGTTTAGTGCCTTATCACTTCTCTCAGAGACACATCAAAACACTTCAGTTTGAAGTTCAGTGACGATTGCTTTGTGGGTAAACATGGCAGTCATATCAAGGTCTCAAAAGCAACAACAAGATGAACCGTAGGTTAATCTGCTACCCGTCACCCTGTGGCCTGATTCAAACCAAAGCCGATTGGAATGTTTTCCATGAGGCGGTTTCACATTATTTGCCACAATTCAATCCCACTGACTTCACTCATGTTTTATGGCACATACCACCCCTCCCAAAAGCCAAATTGTGTTCTGTAATTGACCTATTTAGGCAAGGATACAGCTAGCTCCTTTCATAACATTTCATTACGTGGATAGATGCCGATAATAAATGCTCCCTTTAGCAAAAACGAAGATCATTCTCCATTACCCGTGCTTGCTTGAGACAATGTCCACATGAAACAAATCATAATAAAAGATATTGCACAATGATTAGCTGTGCATTGTGGTTTTCTGGAGATAATATTAAAAGCTCCCTCAAGACAATCCCCATGCATTAATCTCCACTCCCTGTTCTGTCAATATTACACATCAGCAGTTTATGTCAATTGCATTAAAATCGATTGATGGGGGCTTAAAGAAATTGGCATGCTGGAAATTAAAGGGACTACATTATTGATGATTGATGCATTTGTATGAATTGCTGTATTTATGTGCCAGTCTTTGCTATGCTGTCAAACTAATTCCATCATGTGTACTTCATCGCCCCTCTTGCAATGAATATCTGGCAAACTGCTTAATAGTTAGTAGCAGGATTGCCGCATTTTGTTAATTAACTTAAAATCAAAGTAATTGTTCTGTGGAATGTTGAGAAACAACGTTGGATTACAACATTAACTCACTCAGAATCTCACATACTTACAGACTTGATAGATCTCAATAGCTGATAGCACTGAAGAAGAGAAGATAGGCAGAGTCGGGGTGTTGTGGTCCAGAAATGGGTGGCACGATGGCACAGTGGTTAGCACTGCTGCATCACAGCGCCAGGGACCTGGGTTCGATTCCCGGATTAGGTCACTGCGGAATCTGTATGTTCTCCCTGTGTTTGCGTGGGTTTCTTCCAGGTGCTCCGGTTTCCTCCCACTGTCCGAAAGACGTGCGGGTTATGTGCAGTGGCTATGCTTAATTCCCCGTCAGTGTACCTGAACAGGCGCCGGAGTATGGCAACTAGAGGATTTTCACAGTAACTTCATTGCAGTGAACTTAAGTGCAATGCAAACTTAAGTGTGATTTCTCTTTCTTAATATTTTATTTCTCCGTAAAACTTCCTCTTTACGATGTTTTATTATAGCATTTAACTCCAACGTCTGGCCTAATCTGCGTGTACCAATTTGTAAGCCTACTTGTGACACTAATAAATAAACTTTAAAGCTAGATGATGAGGAACAGAACATAAGCCAATCTTAACACACATTTCAAAGTATTTATTTACAGAGATGCACATTTTTAAAATTCATTCATGGCACATGGATGTCACTGGCTAGGCCAGCATTTATTGCCCATCCCTAGTTGCCCTTGAGAAGGTGGTGGTGAGCTGCCTTCTTGAATCACTGCAGTCCACGTGCTGTGGGTTGACCCACAATGCCATGAGGGAGGGAATTCCAGGATTTTGACCCAGCGACTGCGAAGGAACGGTGATATATTTGCAAATCAGGATGGTGAGTGGGTTGGAGAGGAACTTGCAGGTGGTGGTGTTCCCATGTATCTGCTGCCCTTGTCCTTCTAGATGGAAGTGGTTGTGGGTTTGGAAGATGCTGCCTAAGGATCTTTGGTGAATTGCTGCAGTGCATCTTGTAGATAGTACACACTGCTGCTACTGAGCATTGGTGGTGGAGGGAATGGATGTTTGTAGATGTGGTGCCAATCAAGTGGGCTGCTTTGTCCTGGATGATGTCAAGCTTCTTGAGTGTTGTTGGAGCTGCTCCCGTCCAGGAAAGTGGAGCGTATTCCATCACACTCCTGACTTGTGCCTTGTAGATGGTGGATAGGCTTTGGAGAGTCAGGAGGTGAGTTACTCACCGCAGTATTCCTAGCCTCTGACCTGCTATTGCAGTCTCTGTGTTTATGTGGCGAGTCCAGTTGAGTTTCTAGTCAATGGTAACCCCAAGATGTTGACAGTGGCAGATTCAGTGATGGTAACACCATTGAATGTCAATGGTGGTTAGAGTGTCTCTTATTGATAATGGTCATTGCCTGGCATTTGTGTGGTGCGGATGTTACTTGCCACTTGTCAGCCCAAGCCTGGATATTGTCCAGATCTTGTTGCATTTGAACATGGACTGCTTCAATATGTGAGGAGTCGCGAATGGTGCTGAACATTGTGCAATCACCGGCGAACATGTCCAAGCATTACAATTACAAATGTGCACTTCTTAATTCAATAGTGACAGTTTCAGTCTGTTCCTTTTTTCAAGAGCCACATATGAATCCCCAGTTAATCCCCAATACCTGCATATCATTGATCTGCAATAAAAAAGATCTGCTTCTCCCTCTTTAAGTAAAAAAGTGATTCAATATGTATATCCAAAATTTCAAAACAAGTTCAAAGACTTCCATATTCTGCACAAAACATTGCATTGTGAGACCCACTTCCACCGGGGCCCTGAACAATTTCTTTGTACATGCGTTTCTTTTTGTAAAACTATCCAAAAGTTGATGACGTGCATGCATTGATTTAATTTCACACATTTCCTTTCTCTCCAGAATTTAGCTCAAGCCAGCAGTGTCAATCTGCAACCTTTTCTCCCTCGCGTCTTTTGTCGAGTGTACATTATCCCACCAAGACTAATTATCTGCGTAACGTTCAATGGATATCTTATCTCCAGCATGCACACTGTGCAGCGTTGCACTTAAATGTTTGACAAATAGACTCCTATACACACTGCCTCCAAAAAGAGTCAGTGTTTCAGCAGCTGGAATACTTTTAACAACCCTCTTTATTTCCCTTGCTTCCTGAAATAAAGAACAGCGTTTCTCATTCTGATAGAGCGGAAATGTTACTGAAGCAGCTGCAGTAGAATACCCATCTGGAAGATTAGCACGTGAAGTATCGTGAACTTATGTTATTTGTGTCACTTAAGGATGCAAACTTAAGTGTGATTTCTCTTTCTTAATGTTTTATTTCTCCTTAAAACTTTCTCTTTAGGAGGTTTTATTGTAGCATTTAACTCCAACGTCTGGCCTAATCTGCGTGCACCAATTTGTTAGCCTAACCAATCAAGCTTCTTACTTGTCCTGCCTCCTCTTTAGATCTGGTCTTATCTTTCTCTTATGATCTGGGTATGATTAATTGAATGGGAGTAACATTCTCTAAATAGGAATACTTAATTTAAAGTTATTTCATGATGTGGAGATGCCGGTGTTGGATTGGGTGGGCAGAGTAAGAAGTCTCACAATACCAGGTTAAAGTCCAACAGGTTTATTCGGAATCACGAGCTTTCAGAGCACTGCTCCTTCATCAGGTGAGTGGAGAGATAGGTTTCTCAAACACGGCATGTATAGACAAAGACTCAATTGCAAGATAATGGTTTGAATGGTCGCATTCCAACCATAATGACATTATACAAGCAGGCTTACATTAACACTGCAATGAAGTTAATGAGAAAATCCCCCAGCCGCCACAATCCGACGCCTGATCGGGGAGAATCTAGCATGGCCAACCCACCCAACCTGCACATCTGAAAGCTCGTGATTCCAAATAAACCTATTGGACTTTTACCTGGTATTGTGAGACTTTTAAAAGTTATTCCAGGACTATTTTGCTTAACATTTAAACTAACTCCCAATTTTAAATTCTTCCCTAATCCTATAAATAACACATTTCTCAAATTCACAGTGCCACTTCATAAGAAATCATCAGTCTGCATCATGAAGGGGCCAGAAAATGTTCACACATCATGTATGATGTCAGTAAAGCATTGTGGGATCTGCTGCTTTCAGTTGAACACAACCTATTTTCAGCAAAACATAGCTGACCAAAAAATACCATAACTTAGAGGAATTCAGGCCAATGAAGCAGTTGTTTAGTTTCTGTAGTTTTCCTTGTGCTGCTGACGACTCTCTGGCTAGTTTCAGAACACTTATGAGAAGTGTTACCCGATAGAAATGTGGTGTTTATGTTGATAGTCCTACATTCACATGAATATCTGGCCAAAAGAGCATTTTTTAAGATTATCCTTCCAACGGTGGGAAAATCCACCCTGACACCTTTATCATGCAATCACTCTTCAAAAAACTCTTCATAAGCCACACTTTGGACTTAAGTCCCACAACGAATCCATTTATGCAAAAAGCCTGATTGACCCTCATTTGGTATCTCAGAATAAACATCAAACGCCCTACAACTAACTCTCTTTGTTTTATCTCTCTTGTTAGTTTATTCTCATGTTTATCAGTACATATGAACACACTCATCAGTTGCAGGAGGAGGCCACGCGGCCCCTCAAGCCTGCTCTGCCATTCAATAAGATTAAAACTGATATCATTGTAACCGCAGCTCCACATTCCTGCCTATCCCCGATAACCTTTCACCTCATCGTTTCCCAAAATAATTTATTTACCTCCTCGGTTTTGTCTTAAATGGGCAAACCCTTATTTTTAAACAGTTTGGTTATAGATACTCTCACAAGACAAAACCTCCCCACCACATTCACCCTGACAAGGCCCCTCAGGATCTTATATGTTTCAATCAAGTCACCTCTTACTCTTCTAAACTCCAACAGTTACAAGCATGTCCAAACTTTCCCCAGAAGGTAACCCACCCATTCCAGGTATTTGTCTAGTAAATGTTCTTTGAACTACTTCTAATGTGTTTACATCCTTCCTTAAATAAGGAAACCAATTCTGTACACAGTACTCCAGGTGTGGTCGCACCAAGGTAGCGTACAACTGAAGCATAACCTCTCTACTTTTCTGTTCAATTCCCCTCACAATAAACAATAACATTCTATTATCTTTCCTCATGACTTGCTGTATTACTTGCAACAAATGCACTAGCACACCCAGATCCCTCAGCATTTCAGAACTTTGCAATCTCTCATCATTGAGATACTATACTTATTTTAATTCTTCCTGCCAAAAAAGGACAATTTCATATTTTTCCACATTGCCAGATCTTTGCCCACTTACTTAACTTATCTGTATCCCTTTATAAACTTCTCTTTACAATTTAATTTTCTACCTTCCTTAGTGTCATCAGTAAATCTAGCAACTATACCTTTGGTCCCTTCACCCAAGTCATTATATAAATTTTAAATGTTGAGGCTTCAGCGTTGATCCCTGTGGAACATCGCTTGTTACATCTTGCCAACCACAAAATGACCCATTTATGCCTACTCTCTGTTTCCTGTTAGGTAGCCAGTCTTCTGTCCATGCCAAAATGTTACACCTTATACCATGAGTTTTATTTTCTGCAAAACCTTTGATGTGGCAACTTATCAAATGCCTTCTGGAAATCTAACTACAGTACATCCACCATTTCTCCTTTATCCATTGTGGCTCCTTCAAAGAATTCCAATAGATTGGTTAAACGTGATTTCGCTTTCACAAAATCATGTTGACTCTGCCTGATTGCCTTGAATTTTTCTAATTACTCTGCTATAACATCTTTAATAATTCATATAACCCCTACACTGCAGAAGGAGGCCATTCAGCCCATCAGGTCTGCACCGAGTCTCCGACAGTTCATCCCACCCAGGCCCTATCCCCATAACCCCACATATTTACTCCACTAATCCTCCTAACCTACACATCTTGAGACACTAAGGGACAACTTACCATGGCCAATCCACCATCCTGCACACCTTTGGACTGTGGGAGGAAAGTGGAGTACCCAGAGGAAACCCAGCAGACACAGGGAGAATGTGCAAGCTCCATACGGACAATCCCCTGAGGCAGGAATTGAACCCGAGTCCCTGGTGCTGTGAGGCAGCAGTGCTAACCACTGTGCCACCATGCCGCCCAATTGCTTCTAATATTTCCCCCATGACAGATGTTAAGCTAACTGGCCTATAGTTTCCTGCTTTCTGTCTCCCATTCTTTTTGAATAAAGGAGTTATATTTGCTGCTTTCCAACCTAATGGAACCTTCCCTGATTCTCCAGAGTTTTGGAAAATGAAAACCAATGCATCAACTATCTCATGAGCCATTTCTTTCAAGGCCTAAGGATGAAATCCATTTGGACCAGGGGATTTTTCAGCCCACAAACCCAACAAATTTGCTCAATATCACTTCCCTTGTGATTGAATTTTAATAACTCCCATCTTCCTTTCCAGTTCCTTATTTACAGCTATTTCTGGGATGTAACTTGTGTACTCAATAGTGAATACAGAAGCAAAATACCTGTTTAATTCTTCTGCTATAGAGTCATTGAACATTTTTAAGGCAGAGGTAGATAGATTCTTGTTAGGCAAGGTAAAACCAAAGGTTATCAGGAATATGTAGTGACTTTAACAATGTGGACCTCTTAGATTAGGAGCTTCCAGATTAAGGCAATAATGGCTTTTCCAATCAGGGAGCCCTGTATGTGTATATGATGTGGAGTGTCAGGGTTACTGGCACTTGGGGTTTATACTCTGTACGAGGAAGTACCTGTCTGAGTGTTGCTCAGCAACACCGGCCTTGGAGGAGTTATTTCAGGGTAAATGGGATTGTGGAATTCAGAACACAAACAGATCGGCGATGGTTCTGTTGAATGGTGCAGCAGCTTGAGGGACCGAATGGCCTACTTAGAATCATAGAATCCCTACAGTACAGAAAGAGGCCATTCGGCCCATCGAGTCTGCACTGACCGCAATCCCACCCAGGCCCTACCCCCATATCCCTACATATTTTACCCACTAATCCCTCTAACCTACGCATCTCAGGACACTAAGGGGCAATTTTTTAGCATGGCCAATCAACCTAACCCGCACATCTTTGGACTGTGGGAGGAAACCGGAGCACCCGGAGGAAACCCACGCAGACACGAGGAGAATGTGCAAACTCCACACAGACAGTGGCCCAAGCCGGGAATCGAACCCAGGTCCCTGGAGCTGTGAAGCAGCAGTGCTAACCACTGTGCTACCGTGCCGCCCCTACTTCTGCTCCTATTTCGTATGTTCTTATACTCCTAGTGACCCACAGCATGCTTTCTATTGGCATGAATTGGTCATTTCTCTGAGGTTATATGGTAGCTGGTATGGGAATGAAAAGTGATATGCTGATGTATATGGACTGAGGGAGCCCTTCTGCGCATTGAAATTCCTTTGAAATTGGACAGTGAGAACATCCAGCTATCCAATCTGTTGAAAATTGCTCTTTTCCTGTCTTTATGCTGGAGACAGATGTCCATGTTATAGTTGGTAAAGAAACTCTGAGGCTCAGGTTAACATTTTCTGGAGTATTAGTAATACCTGGAGGATAGATGTAAGAATGCATACTTAAGTAACCAAGGTTCAGTGCCTATGGTGACCTACTTGCAGAGCACCAGGGATTGCTACTGAAACTCTACACTTCCAACTAATGGAACAACTGCACAATTGCATATTGTGTGTGCCCATGATGTGGATAGGGCGGTGAAGGTAAAGCGCTTCAGATTTGATGGTTAACATTTAGAAGGCATTCCATTACAGGCTGACAACTCAAACTGGTGCTTCGTAGTGATCTAATAACCAACTAGTGATTATCTTCTGGGGGGCGGAGGAGGCTGAGGACTGAGCGGGGTTCCTTGATGTTCAAATCAGTGACGACATCTTAGCAACAAGTATTGTGCTCCAGTCTTGATGTCTGAAGTCATTGTTGATGACTGATCAACCAGTGCAGCTCGTTAATGGGGACTTGAGCTGACGGGCCCATCTTTCAAGATGGTTGTCTCCAAAACACTCTGTAACAGAATGGCTGGTCATCACAAAGTACCCCAGGGACGCCCCAGAGGTGTTTTGCAGTGTAGTCACTGTCAGATAGTGGGATCACTCCCATTACTTTGTGCTGGCAAGCAATGCAGCATCAGATAGTTAAAATCCAGCAGAACCTTTATTTTCTTTTTTCCGATTGGATTAGGGCATCACCGGCAAGGTCAGCACTTGTGACCCATCCTTCATCACCCCTGCTAGGCCATTTCAGAGGGGCAGTTAAGATCTCCAATGGGTCTGGAGTCACATCATAGAATCCATACAGTGCAGCAGGAGGCCCCCTCCCTCTCCCTGTAACCCCAGGGTTAATTATTCTAACCTATACATCTCAGGACACTAAGGGGAAATTTAGCGTGGTCAATCCACCTAACCAGCATACCTTTGAAGTGTGGGAGGAAACCGGAGCACCTGGAGGAAACTCACGCACTCAGGGAGAACGTGCAAACTCCGCACAGTCACCCAAGGCCAGAATCGAACCCGGGTCTCTGACACTGTGAGGCAGCAGTGCTAACCACTGTGCCACCATACTGTAGGCTGGACCAGGTAAGGATGGCAGGTTTCCTTCCCAAAAGGGCATTAGTGAACCAGCTGGGTTTTCAGAAAATTCAATGAAAGCTTTATGGTTACCATTACTTCGATTAGTTTTCAATTCCAAATTTCATCAATTGAATTCAAATTCCACCAGCTGCCACCTGTGCCCCATGGATTACTAGCCCAGTGATATTACCGCCACACCCCTATCAACCCCATAGTCACATATCAGTACGTACAATATATAATGAAATGTTACATACACTTTAAGATTCTTTTGCCTCAATTTTTGACAACTTCTGCCTAGGTTCTCTGTGATTACTTAAGGAGTTGCTAGATAAACTATTGCGGGAGAAAGGAATAGAAGGTTAGCTTGATGGGTTTAGATGAAGAAGGGTGGGAAGGAGGCTTGTGTGGAACATAAGCACTGGTGTGTACCAGCTGAGCGGAACGTCCTGTCTCTACATTGTAAATACTCCAATACTTGGTCAGTGTTTGTGTGTGTCCATGTGGTAAGGCTGCACACTCCATATAGAATCATAGAATCTCTACAGTGAAGAAAGAGGCCATTTGGTCCATTGAGCCTACACTGACAACAATCTCACCCAGGCCCTAGCCCATAACCCCAAGTATTTACCCTGCTATTCCCCCCCAACACTAAGGGGCAGCTGAGCATAACCAATCAACCTAGCCTGTGCATCTTTGAAGTGTGTGAGGATACTGGAGCACCATAGCGGACATGGGAAGAATGTGCAAATACCACACAGACAGTCACCCAAGACTGGAATTGAACCCAGGTCCCTGGCCCTGTGAGGCAGCAGTGCTAACTGCTGTGCCACCATGAGGTAAATAGAAATGATTCATGCAATTCTCTCTAATTTGATTTGAAGACCTTCAATGGATTTCCGCGTATCTGTCCAAAAATAAATTCTGTGAAGTTGCAGAAGCAGAAAATGTCATTACAAATGAAGGGAAGAAGAGCTAAAGAGATAAAGTACCCACATTTTTTACACACAATATGATAACAAAATGAGTGCTGTGCATACTTGGTCATGGGTTCTGTGATGGTTTCATGCCCAAATTCATAAGGTTTCCAAGGGCAATCAGATGATAAAAGCTTATTGTTACCACATGTCATCTACACGTGCGTGATGCTGTTACCCTTATAGAGTTGTGCCTGCGATTTCTCGCATGGACAGTTGTGGATCTGAGAAAGGCAAATAGAGATTTATGTAACTCAAAAGGATGTTAATTTAACACAGACGTTACAAAAGGAAATGTTATTTTCTTTCTTGAATGTGCTAAATGGTTTAATTTTAATGTAAGTAAATATGTTGTGCATCAGGTATTGTGGTCAGCAGTGAACATTCTAAGCCAGCTGGTCATAGAACCGTAGAAGATAGGAGCAGGAGGAGGCGATTTGGCCCTTCGAGCCTGCTCCACCATTCATTACGATCATGGCTGATCGTCCAACTCAATAGCCTAATCCTGCTTTTTCCCCATAACCTTTGATCCCATTCGCACCAAGTGCTATATCCAGTCGCCTCTTGAATACATTCAATGTTTTGGCATCAACTACTTCCTGTAGTAATGAATTCCACAGGCTCACCACTCTTTGGGTGAAGAAATGTCTCCTCACCTCCATCCTAAATGGTCTACCCCGAATCCTCAGACTGTGACCCCTGGTTCTGGACTCCCCCACCTTCGGGAACATCCTCCCTGCATCTACCCTGTCTAGTCTTATAAAATTCTAAAATTTTAGAATTTTGTAAGTCTCTGTGAGATCCCCCCTCATTCGTCTGAACTCCAGTGAAAACAATCCTAACCTAGTCAATCTCTCCTCATACATCAGTCCCACCGTCTCCAGAATCAGCGTGGTAAACCTTCACTGCACTCCCTCAAGAGCAAGAACATCACTGCATTTATATTTACCCATAGACTTTCTGTTGGTTTTTGCACAGGAACTTTCTTTGAATAGAAGACCATCTCGGCTTAACTCCCTCTATGGGGAATTTGGGACCTGTGAGGACAGGGCAAGCAATGTATTAAACAATCAGATTGAAACGTCCTGAGTGAGGTGCACAGGACCCGATTTTTGTAATCGAGGTGAGAAGCAAGAGACCATAAGACCATAAGATATAGGCGCAGAATTAGACCATTCAGCCCATCGAGTCTGCTCTGCCAATCAATCATGGCTGATAACTTTCTCAGCCATATTCTCCCACCTTTTCCCCATAACCTTTGATCCCCTTATCAATAAAGAAACAAAGAAACAAAGAACAATACAGCACAGGAACAGGCCCTTCGGCCCTCCAAGCCCGCGCCGCTCCCTGGTCCAAACTAAACCATTCTTTTGTATCCCTCCATTCCCACTCCGTTCATGTGGCTATCTAGATAAGTCTTAAATGTTCCCAGTGCGTCCGCCTCCACCACCTTGCCTGGCAGCGCATTCCAGGCCCCCACCACTCTCTGTGTAAAATATGTCCTTCTGATATCTGTGTTAAACCTCCCCCCCTTCACCTTGAACCTATGACCCCTCGTGAACGTCACCACCGACCTGGGGAAAAGCTTCCCACCGTTCACCCTATCTATGCCTTTCATAATTTTATACACCTCTATCAAGTCTCCCCTCATCCTCCGTCTTTCCAGGGAGAACAACCCCAGTTTACCCAATCTCTCCTCATAACTAAGCCCCTCCATACCAGGCAACATCCTGGTAAACCTCCTCTGTACTCTCTCCAAAGCCTCCACGTCCTTCTGGTAGTGTGGCGACCAGAACTGGACGCAGTATTCCAAATGCGGCCGAACCAACGTTCTATACATCTGCAACATCAGACCCCAACTTTTATACTCTATGCCCCGTCCTATAAAGGCAAGCATGCCATATGCCTTCTTCACCACCTTCTCCACCTGTGACGTCACTTTCAAGGATCTGTGGATCAAGAACCTATTTCCGCCTTAAATACAGTCAATGGCCTGGCCTTCACAGCCGTCTGTGGCAATGAATTCCATAGATTCGCCACCCTCTGGCTGAAGAAATGCCTCCTTAGAGACAGGGAATTTCCTGATTTGGCAGATCCATCTCCATGTAATGGCCCCTGCCTGTGCTATTTTCCTGGGGAGTCAGGGGTGCGATCGAGTCAGGCCTGTCGACCCTGGGATCAGTTCATGTTAAGTCACAGAGGCAGCCAAGTGCCAAGGCGGGCTGGTTAGAAGGCCGAGCTTGTTTCTCCGGTACTTTGTCCCATTTTTATCAAAGCCTTGGGCCCTTTAGCCTTCACCCACCAAACATCTTTAACCCTCCCCCTCATCCATTTCCCATGCCATCTCCATGCCTCCATGCCCCATCCATGCTCCCAAGTGCCTTCTATAGTCCCCTTTGTCCTCCATGATCACTCATGCACTATAGAACCAATGGGTCATCTAATAACAATGAAAATTCTTGAAATGCTCTTCAAAAACACTCGTTCAAAAATCAACTTTGGAAAAGAGCTGCTGATCTTACAACCTTAGAACTCTTAAAAGTGTCAATCAGACAATCAGACAAAGCCATTCTTGGTATGAATAATGAGATTTACCCCATTTCATACCTTTCAATCTTGTTCACATAAACATACAGGTATTGAAAAAAAAAACAAAGAATAATGTATTATAAACAAAGCAAACATTCCACTTCAACCTATGAAAAATCACCCTACTGAGCTAATCATAGAACCCCTACAGTGCAGAAGGAGCCCATTCGGTCCATCAAGTCTGCATCGACTCTCAGAAAGAGCATCTTTATCCAGGCCCCTAACCATGCTCATTTACCATGGCTAATCCGCCTAACCTACATCTTAGGATACTAAGGAGAAATTTAGCTTGGCCAATCCATCTAACTGCACATCTTTGGTCTGCGTGAGCAAACCGGAGCACCCAGACGAAATCCACGCAGACACCAGGGGGAGGGGGGGCGGAGTTGGGGGGGGGGGCGGGGACATTTGTGAGTTTTGGAGTTCAGCCAGGCATTCATCATGGAGCTATCTGGGAACTGTATCAACAGAAACCGATGGTCAGACATCTGTTTCCCTGGATGGGTTGAAGTTAATCAATGTTTCTGAGGCAGAAATAGGCAGTCTACGAGACTTACCAGACTGCAAAAATGTTTCTTATACTAGAATGGACAAGATTTACCTTTTTCTTCTGACATGTTTCATGGGTATCTATTACAAAAGTACACCAACTTCACACCCTTCCATGTGTCCTTGTGCCAAGTCCCAGCAAGATACTGGTGCAACGATATTGCTGAAGGAGGAAGACAATGTCTTGATTTCCACATTTAACTGCGCACATGTAGTCACCTGAGGTTGCTGTCCAATTTAGTCCTTAATAATGCAGAATGCTGATAAACCTGGCTGTGATTTATTTCTGGCAAATCCAGGCCATTATCTGTTACTGTCACTCATTTTATTCTTCACTGGTTCTTAAATAAATTTGCTTGTTAGTTAGAGTCTGAAACATGGTCTGATGTGATAACGGGCCACGTTTTGTGAACACCGAAAGATGCTTTGGATGCACAGGATAAGTATGGACCCTGAAGCAATTAATACAAATATTTTTCTGTTTATTATTCCAGACACAGAACTGAAAGCTACATATTAAGAGTGCTGATGGCTCTTTGCATTTCACAAGGAATTAGGACTTGTGTAGGGGAGTAAATTAAAATATCAGGTAAAAATATCTGGAGTAAGAAGAATAGGAAAGAGCCAAAAGGGTAACAAGACTATATAAATGCAAACTTAATCATAGTAATTTGAATCAGTTCGATCTGAAATATTCCTTTTGTTCCTTTATAAAAAATTTTTAAAATAGAGTTGGGAAATAATATAAGCTATATAGGCACGACGGCACAGTGATTAGCACAGCTGCTTCAAAGAGCCAGGGACCCGGGTTCAATTCCGGGTTCAATTGGGTGACTGTCTGTGTGGAGTTTGCACATTTTCCCCGTGTCTGCATAGGTTTCCTCCGGGTGCTCCGGTTTCCTCTCACTGTCCCAAAGATGTGCAGGTTAGGTTGATTGGCCATGCTAAATTGCCCCATAGTGTCAGGAAGATTTGCAGGGTAAATATGTGGGGTTACAGGGATAGGGCCTGGATGGGATTGTTGTCGTTGCATGCTCGATGGGCCGAATGGGGAGGCGATGGCCGAGTGGTATTATTGCTAGATTATTAATCCAGAAACTCAGCTAATGTTCTGGGGACCCGGGTTCGAATCTCGCCACGGCAGCTGGTGAAATTTGAATTCAATCAAAAAATCTGGAATTAAGAATCTACTGATGACCATGAAACCATTGCCAATTGTCGGAAAAACCCATCTGGTTCACTGATGTCCTTTAGGGCCGGAAATCTGCCGTCCTTACCCGATCTGGCCTACATGTGATTCCAAAGCCACAGCAATGTGGTTGACTCTCAACTGCCCTCCAAGGGCAACTAGGGATGGGCAATAAATGCTGGCCCAGCCAGCGACACCCATGTCCCACGAATGAGTAAAAGAATAATAAAATATGACCTCCTTCTGCACTGTAGGGATTCTATGTTGTTCCATCTTTTTGGGATATTAATTTTATTTAATCTAAGTTCAGTTTGCGTGAGCATTAAGTTATGATTAGTTTTGTTCCAGTTTACCCTTCAGAATACCTTTCAGCTGCGGCTCTGTGCTAACTCTCCTGAATTGGAGTCTGGTGACTATGAGTTCAGGTTTCAGGTCCAGGCTGAAACAGTAGAAACATAGAATCCCTACAGTGCAGAAGGAGGCCATTCGGCCCATCGAGTCTGCACCGACCACAATCCCACCCAGGCCCTACCCCCACATATTTTACCCGCTAATCCCTCTAACCTACGCATCCCAGGACTCTAAGGGACAATTTTTAACCTAGCCAATCAACCTAACCCGCACATCTTTGGACTGTGGGAGGAAACCGGAGCACCCGGAGGAAACCCACGCAGACACGAGGAGAATGTGCAAACTCCACACAGACAGTGACCCGAGCCGGGAATCGAACCCGGGATCCTGGAGCTGTGAAGCAGCAGTGCTAACCACTGTGCTACCGTGCCGCCCACCAGTACTGAGGGAGTGCTGCACTGTCAGTAGAAACATTAAGTCGTGTTTCCGTCGGCCCTCTCAGGTGGATGTCAAATATCCCTTGGCATTAATCTGAAGCTTCTGAAGATGAGCAGGGGAGTTATTCCCGTTCCTGGGCAATATTATTTTTTGATATGTTTGCTGAAAATTTTCTTATATTTTACATAGTAAACAAGCACAGATACAGATCCACACAGTGCCCGCGTGTACATTCCAACGCGACTGGGCTCAGGACTCCCCATGGTCAGAGGACAAGCCTCTGGTACCCCCGGCACCCACCCTGCCCAAGTCCAGTCTAATTGCACCGGTAATGACGGTGATAATATAACAATAAAAAGGCAGAACCAACTGAGTGCCCAAACAGCCCAGGGTCCTGGGCAATATTTGCCCTGAAAAGAACAGATTATCTGATCATTAACAGATTGCTGTATGTGGGAGCATGCTGCATGCAAATGTGACTGACGTGTTTCCCACATTGCGATAGTGACTACACTTCAATTGGGTAAAAAGTAATTTGAGATGTCCTGAGGTTGTGAATGGCACTATATAAATGTAGCCTTTCTGACTGACACATGTAATGTAAATACAACAGTGTTCCCTCCCAGTCCACCCTAGTAACCTGTTTAAATATTAAACAGGAAATTGCACTCACTTATTGCCTGGGACAAAGCTGTTTTATTCAGGAAGGCAAACAATTATCATTAATATAGCCACATACCTATTGCTATGTTATTTCTAACAGCAGCTGCAAACTATTATTAGAACTATTTATGGTGTGTTAGTTACATTGTGAATGGATAGAAGTGGAGATCATTGATTAACTAAGTACATAGAGCATATGTAAAGAGAGACTGCTGGTTAGGAGGCAGACATATGTAATGTTGCATTCTGTAAATAAACCCAGCAACAAGAAAAGGATTTGTGTCAATTTGCTGTTGGTGAGGATACTGCAACATGATTGGTCTCCTACTCCGCTTGCTGACATCCCTTTGACTTGGCACCTGTTTCAACCTTGCATTGGGAAAGGGGAGGTCCATGCCACATTGATATTAGATCTTTGCAGGCAGCCTCCTCTGAGCTCAGCAGCATGTGTCACTGCTGACTGCAAAATTCAGCCCTACACTATGTCAAAGCTGCGCGGCAAGAAAGATATCTCTGTGAGAGGAGTGGCTTAAAACGCTATTCTGAAGAGATAACCAGAAAAAATACAAATGTGTCATGACCTCAATGAGGCCCATGAGGTTGGCCTCTTGGAGTATAAGCTCCCTGATTGATGTAATGATTCTCTTCTCAATCAGGGGAGTTTCACCTGTGTATACAATAGGTTTTTTAAAAATTCATTTGTGGCACATGGGCGTCGCTGGCTGGCCAGAATTATTGCCCATCCCTCATTGGACTGAGTGGTTTGCCAGGCTATTTCAGAGGGCATTGGAAAGTCAACATCATAGCTGTGGCTTTGGAGTCACATGTAGGCCAGAGCAGGTAAGGACAGCAGCTTACCCTCCCTCGAGGGCATCAGTGAACCAGATGGGTTTTTACGACAATTGACAATGGTTTTATGGTCATCAGGAGATTCTTAATTCCAGATTTTAAAAATTGAATTCAAATTCCATCACCTGCTGCGGCGGAATTCAAACCCGAGTCCCCAGAACATTAGCTGAATTACTGGATCAATAATCTAGCGATAATACCACTAGGCCATCGCCTCCCTTAGTGCATCAGATCTACTGGCACTCCGGATTCTGAGTGTGTACCTGAAGCACTCTTAGGAGTGGAGACAAGTTTGTAAATAAAGGGAATCTGGTGAAGGGGGTGCCGGACTTATTTCAAAATGATAAAAAGAAATTCAGGAATGACCAAAGGACGCCAATTTGCTTTTGTCAAATGAAGGGGAATAAGTTTGCATCAAACCTGTGGGTGTATTAGATCATCGATGTGCGTTTTCAGTGTGTGATTATTAAATGGAATTTTATCTTGTTAAACGTCTGACCTCAATTTCCACGCTGCCCAAACTAATCAGAGATACTGCAACAAGAAGCAGAGTACCTCAGCAACCTCCGCCTCATGTTGCTTATTTTGTTATGATATTTATTTCAGTGTCAGCGTGATGCAGGTTATTGCACAATAATATGTTGCTACTTAATCTTTTCTTCTGTCACTCAACGCAGGTGCACATTGTACAGGAACAGTTTTAGAGAAAAAACCGAGTTGTTGGGTGCCCTCAAGTGGTCATCTTACAAACTAAGTAGGACATCTTTAAATGATAAGATAGGCAGCAACGCCGATTGTGTGGATCACAGATATTTGCAAATTAGTCCAGCTTCAACTCCACCCATCTTTCCTTTTCGATTCATTCTTGTGATACCAGGCATCACCAGGCACCATTGATTAACATTCCTGGGTTCCCTGAGAGGATGGTAGTCCAACTACTTGCTAGGCCTTGTCAGAGGGCAGTTAAGAATCAACCACATTAGTTGAGGAGTGGATTCATATATAGGCCAGACCAGATAAGGGTGGCAGAAGAAGCAGCCTCCTTGATCGGCACCCCTTCTCCCACTTTAAACATTCACTCCCTCCACCACCAGTGCGTTCATGCCACACAGTAGCAATTCACCTAGGATGATGGTGACCACCTTCTTGAACTGTTCTAGCCCATGTGGTGTAGGCACACCTAGGATCCTTCGACAGCATCTTGCAAACCCGCCATCTCTACCTTCTACAAGGACAGCAGATGCATAAGAACAGCGCCAACTGCAATTCCTCTCCAACCCGCCTGACTTTGGACTATATCGCTCTTCCTGCAATGTCACTGGGTCAAGAGCTCCCTTCCTAACAGCATCATGGGTGTACCTACACGACATGAACTGCAGCTGTTCAAGAAAGCAGCACAGCACCAACAATGCTCACACCCCTTAAATGAATAAATTTGAAAATGTTTTCTATCGTCACCTTTACTGACACCTGCTCCTTATTGCCATGCTTTTTATTTTATTTATTAGTCACAAGTAGGCTTACATTAACACTGCAATGAAGTTACTGTGAAATTCCCCTAGTCGCCACACTCCAACGCCTGTTCGGGTCAATGCATCTAACCAGCACATCTTTCAGAATGCGGGAGGAAACCGGAGCACCCGGAGGAAACCCACGCAGACACGGGGAGAACATGCAAACTCCACACAGACAGTGACCCAAGCTGAGAATTGAACCCGGGTCCCTGGCGCTGTGAAGCAGCAGTGCTAACCACTGTGCTGCCGTGCCGCCCTGACCTAACATTTTGGACAAGGTGATGACCTATTGGTATTATCACTAGACTATTAATCCAGAAACTCAGCTAAGCTCTTGGGACCCAGGTTTGAATCTGCCACAGCAGATGTGGAATTTAAATTCAATAAAAAATAACTGGAATTAAGAATCTATTGATGACCATGAAGCCATTGTTGATTGCCGGAAATACTTTTAGGGAACGGAATCTGTGCCCTTTCCTGGTCTGGCCTACGTGTGACTCCAGAGCCACAGCAATGTGGTTGACTCTCAACTGTCCTCTAAAATGGCCTAGCAAGCCATTCAGTTGAAGGGCAACTAGGGATGGGTAAAAAAGCTGGCCCAGCCAGTGACGTCTGTGTCCCACGAATGAATATGCAAAAAAGGTAGATCTTGTGGTGCAGTGGTAGTGCCCCTACCTCTGGGCCAGAAGCCCTGGGTTCAAGCCCCTACAGGACTTAGTGGTGGGCTTTTCATGTGACCAAGCAGCTTGATTATCAGCTGGGGAATCCTGTATACCGAATGGTAGGCAGTAAGAATGAGAGAGTATCCCAGTCAACCATACAGCAAACCACTGCCAAACATACTCATGAATCAATCCAATGGAAGTCCATAGGCATCGTATCCTCTTAGGGCATGCTACCGAAGGAGGAGTAAATGATAAAGTAAATGTAGACCAAATGTTTCCTCTTATGGGGCAATCTTGAACAAGAGGTCACAGGTATAGGTTGAGAGGCGGTAGATTTAAAACTGAGATGAGGAGGAACTACTTCTCACAGAAGGTGGTGAATTTGAGGAACTCGCTGCCCCATCGCGCGGTGGAGTCTGAATCGTTGAATGGTTTCAAGAAGGAGATAAATATATTTTTAATAAACAAAGGAAAAGAGGGATAAAGGGGAACAGGTGGGGAGGTGGATTTGAGACCAGGGAGAGATCAGCCATGATCTGATTGAATGGCAGAGCAGGCTCGAAGGCCTGAATTGCCTACTTCTGCTACTCATTCCTATATTCCTACGAGTATTTTGAGACTGCTACAATGGGAATTAAGCTCACATAGTTTGGATTATTAAGTCAGGTCACTATTATTAGTCTAGAAGCGTAACCATGACACTACCTACCCCTTCCCCTATGATCTTCAGCAGACAATTGCTCCCACCTATCCCAGGCTTTATTCATTGCTTGGGCCGCATTCTGTTTTTCACTGACCTGGGTTTTCATTCTGCTTCTTTTCCCCTCTCTTGATATCTTAGTGAAGGAGGATTTGTGTTTCGAATGACATATTATGTCTCTCAGACGCTTCCCAAAATGATTCAGAGACAATGGCCTGAATGTAAAAGGCAGGTGAAAAGGGTGAAGGGGAGTCCGACAACTGGAGGTATACCCGGCAAATGACATTGGATTCATCCCAACAGCCAGCCAGATTGACTGCCTAGCTGGTACGCAGCAGATCTTTAAAAGTTGTCCTTGGGATGTGGGCATTGCTGTCAAGGCAAACTTTTGTTTCCCAATCATAATTGCTATTAGGAAGATGATGGTGAGCCACCTTCTTGAACTGTTCTAGCCCATGTGGTGTAGGCACACACACACAGTGCTGATAGGGGACACAGATAGGTTCAGTGAGTGAACAAATACTTGGTAAATGGAGTATTAGAATCCCTACAATGCAGAAGGAGGCCATTCGTCCCATTGAGTCTGCACAATCCCACCCAGGCCCTATCCCCATAACCCTACTCATTTTCCCTACTAACCCCCCTGAAACTAAGGGGCAATTTAGCATAGCCAATCAACCTAACCCACACATCTTTCAACTGTGAGAGGAAACCAGAGCACCCGGAGGAAACCCCCGCAGACACGGGATGAAAATGCAAACTCCACACAGAGATCCAAGCCAGGAATCGAACCCGTGTCCCTGGCACTCTGAGGCAGCAGTGCTAACCACTGTGCCACCTTGCTGTCCCTTTTTTTTCATTGAAAAGCATGCTTTAATTAAAACTTAATAGAAAACTGTACAATTTCTTCAATACAGGTGTGAGAGGCATAGATCGGGTGGACTCTCAGAGGCTTTTTCCCAGGGTGGAAATGGCTGCTGGGGAAATGTTAGGGGGAAGTTTTTCACACAGAGGGTGGTGGGCGAGTGGAATCGGCTGCCACCACGGAGGCAAACTCAATAGGGTCTTTTAAGAGACTCCTGGATGAGTACATGGGACTTAATAGGATGGAGGGTTACAGGTAGGCCTAGAAGGTAGGGATATGTTCGGCACAACTTGTGGGGCCGAAGGGCCTGTTTTGTGCTGTAGTTTTTCTATGTTTCTATGTTTCTACAATATTCAAGAAAAAATGTACAACAGTTCTCATTCACATGGCTTTATAGACTGTCAAAAAACTATGTACAGACAAACTAAAACCAGATCTGTACAATATGCTACCATGGTTAAATGTGAGGTTGTCCACTTTGGCAGGAAGAATGGAAAATCAGAATATTAATTAATAGAGAGAGGCTGAAGAATGCTACGGCACAGAGGGATCTGGATGTCCTTGCACATGACTCATAAAGTAAAGTTTATTTATTTGTCGTAAGTAAGGCTTACATTATCACTGCAATGAAGTTACTGTGAAATTCTCCTAGTTGCCACACTCCAGTTCGGGTCAATGCACCTAACCAGCACGTCTTTCAGACTGTGGGAGGAAACCCACACAGACAATGTGCAAACTCCATACAGACAGTGACCCAAGCCGGGAAACGAACCCAGGTCCCTGGTGCTGTGAGGCAGCAGTGCTAACCACTCTGCCACCATGCCACCCTAGAAGTTAGCAGTTAGCATGTAGGTACAGTTAGCAATTAGGAAGGCCAATGGAGCAAGGGCCTTTTTGGAAAGGGGGGATGGAGTATAAAAGTAGGGAAATGCTGCTACAACTGTTCTGGGCATTAGTGCAACCACACGTTGAGTACTGTGTACAGTTTTAGTTTCCTTACTTAAGGAGGCATAGACTTGCATTGGAAGCAGCTCAGAGAAGGCTCACGTAGCTGATTCCTGAGATGAAAGAGTTGTTTAGTGATGAAAGATTGAGCAGGTTTTGCAGTTTTGAAGATTGAGAGGTGATTGTATTGAAACGTGTAAGTTCCTGAGGGGTCTTGATGGGGGAGATACTGAGAAGATCATTCCTCTTGAGGGAGAATCTAGAACCAGGGAGCACTTTTGAAAATAAGTCTCTCCCATTTAAGGCTGAAGAGGGATTTCTTCCCTCAGAGGGTATTTGGAATTCTCTTCCACAGAGAGCAGTGGAGGCCATTGCATCAAATACATTCAAGGCCGAGTTGGACAGATTTTTGATTGCCGATGGAGTCAAAGGTTATGGGAGACACACAAGAAAGTGGAGCTAAGGCTACAATCATATCCACTACAGTCTTATTGAATGGCGGATCAGATCAAAGTATCCTGGTCTTCTGATGTTCTTCTTTTGACCCAGTGACTAGGAAGGAACAGCCAAATGGTTCCAAGCCAGGATGTTGTGTGACTTGGAGGGGGACGTGTAGTCCGTCGTGTCCGCTACCCTTGTCCTTCTATCTAGGTGGAAGAGATCATGGGGGATGGTCCCCAGCAGTTAGTGGACAGAGGGCTTGAGGGGATAGAGGTGACAGCGAGGTTGGGAGAGGAAGGGCAGAAGGTCTGAAGGTACTAGGAATCCTTAAGTTATCCATGAGGGACAGGGGAAGCATATTGCTTCTGTCTCAGCTCACAGAGTTCTAAAAGGTGTAGGTCTTTATCCTTTGTGTTCCAGTGAAGCTCAAGCCAAACTGGAGGAACAGCATCTCATCTTTCGGCTCGGCACATTCCGGTCTCAACATCACATTGAACAATTTTAGATGATTAGCTCTACCCCACCTCAACCCTTTTGATTTAATTTTATTTATTTTTAACTGTTCTCCATGTTTTATTTCTTTGTTGTCTTCCTTTATTTTTTCCTTCCCCCCACTCTTTCCCCATATTTTAACCCCCTTTTCTTACCCTTTCTCCCCTTTCCCCCTTTTCTCAATTTTACCTCTCCCCCACCCATCTCCCCGCCTCCCCCTCCTCCATCTTCATCTGTCACAGTTTACCCTCTGATTCAGCTTCTCTGCCAATCACACCTTCTATTCTCTCTATGGACTGCCATTAGCAGCCTTTCCCCTTGTTTCTGTGGCTGTGACTCATCTTTCATTCCCTCATCCTGCAGTATAAATATCTCCCACTTTCTATGCCTTTTAGCTTTGACAAAGGGTCATCTGGACTCGAAACGTCAGCTCTTTCCTCTCCTCACAGATGCTGCCAGACCTGCTGAGGTTTTCCAGCATTTTCTCTTTTGGTTTCAGATTCCAGCATCCGCAGTAATTTGCTTTTATCCAGGATTTGAGTGGAAGCTGTTTGGAGTTGGGCGGTAGGTATTTAGAAGTCAACCTTCCCCCACGCACCTTTCCTGCTGACTGGGGAGAAGAGCTAAAATCGATGCGGTTAATTACTGTGAAGCCTGTGTTCAAATGCAAAACCTGGTAGCCATTTTGTGGAAGACAGGATTCCACAAATAGCAATGGGTTGACTGAGCAAACGGTCTAAATTTAGTAATGTTGACAGGAGGAAAATTGGTCAAGACATTGAGTGAATTCTATTATTCAGTGGGACATTTTTCAATGCCCATCTGAGCGACGTAAAGAGGCAGACAGGGCAAGTTAAAACTATTAGAAGGCAGGCCAATTCCAACTTTGCCATTGATGCGCTACTCAAACGCGAGGCCTGAAGCTCGGTAAATGAAAGGCTTTTATTTACTGTAATGAAGCAGCCAGTACTTATATACACTATCCCAGACTGAAGGGGTCCCGGCCAGAGCAGGGACTCTTATACCTCTCCCAGGAGGCGGAGCCCGACTGGGATGTGCCACAACACTACAGTACAAAGGTGTAACAACCCCACCCTAACCCCAACAGCAACAATAGCACAACCCAACAGTAACATATGTACATCCTTGTAATACTGGCCAGCCCCTGGCTCAGTACTATCCAGTGGGGACCAACGATGGTTCACCACAGCCATAAATGAAAAGGCCCCATTAAATGGGAAATATTGAATCGAACTATCAATTGTATTATGGTTCTTCCATTTTCCCTTTCCCCCTCTGGAATTGTCCAAGCTTCCCTCAGTAACTGCCCCAACCAGCATCATTCGAAATCCTCCACTCGCCCCAAGGAAATCACCAGCACAAAATCCCCGTCATCGCGTGAGGTGATGTTTGACAGGGTTCCAGAAAGTGAGAGAGTCTCCAAGTGACTGTTGCGTTTCCTGCAAAGTGGGCATTCTCATTCCCACACAGGTTTTTTACATTTATTTATCAGTGTCACAAGTAGGCTTACATTAGGGCATTAATTAATTACATTACAGTCCAAAGATGTGCGGGTTAGGTTGATTGGCCATGCTAAAATTGCCCTTAGTGTCGTGAGATGCATAGGTTAGAGGGATTAGTGGGTAAATATGTAGGGATATGGGGGTAGGGCCTGGGTGGGATTGTGGTCAGTGCAGACTCGATGGGCCAAATGGCCTCTTTCTGTACTGTAGGGATTCTATGATTCTATTACATTACATTCTCCCTGTGTCTGCGTGGGTTTCCTTCGGGTGCTCTGTTTTCCTCCCACAGTCTAAAGATGTGGGGGTTAGGTTGATTGGCCATGCTAAATTACCCCTTAGAGTCAGGCAGGGTCAGTAGGGTAAATATGTGGGGTTATGGGAACAGGGCCTGTGTGGGATTGTGGTCGGTGCAGACTCGATGGGCTGAATGGCCCCCTTCCGCACTGTAGGGATTCTATGATTAATACTGCAACAAAGTTACTGTGAAAATCCCCTAGTCGCCACACTTCGGCGCCTGTTCGGGTACACTGAGGGAGAATTTAGCATGGCCATTGCACCTAACCAGCACGTCTTTTGGACTGTGGGAGGAAACCGGAGCACCTGGAGGAAATCCATGCAGACACAGGGAGAATTTGCAGACTCTGCACAGACAGTGAGACAAGCTGGGAATCGAACCCGGTCCCTGGCACTGTGAGGCAGCAGTGCTAATCACTGTGCCATCTAGAAGGGACGATTTAAAAAGCAGTCTGCCTTTGGCCTGGCACCACCACAGGCAGTGATGTGACGCGGCACAGAGCAGGGGGATCTAAACGGGGAATTAACAATTGTGACAGGCAACGTGGCCAGTGAATGGAGACCCAGCAGAAGCAGTTAAAGCCCTGTTGATTAACTGCACCAAAAAAGAGAGCTGGGTAAGTATCTGGTTCAAAGTGGGACTGAGGATTATAAGGATAATTACAGACTGGAATCATTAGCTACTCCCTTGAATACAATGGCTCTTCTGCTGCTGTCATCTACTGAAAAGACTTGGCCGGGTTTAAAAATAGAGGTGTAAATAGTGTGACAATCTGCTTCACTGTGATAAAAGGTTGGAAAGAAATTTTAAAGAAACTTTTCTCTGAAGTGATTAGCTAGATGTTGTATTGTGGGCTCCTTGACATTGTAACTTGAGTGAGGATGACTGAGAGGTCATCTGTTTGAAGTGTTGATTAAAAGGGTTCAGTCGGGTTGAGGCAGAGATACTATACTGCCCCGGTGGTAAAATTGAGAATGAGGGGGACATAATCTTACAATTATAGCCAGGCCATTTTGGAGGGACATTAGGAAGCTGTTCATAACACAATAGGCAATAGAAATCTGTACATCTCTCCCTCAAAGGAAGTGGATTCTGGGGTCAAGTGGAGCTTTATCATTGAGTTGTAAAATGAGGCAGAACAGGAGGCCATTCAGTCCATCATGCTCTCGCCAGCTCTTTGTAGAGCATGGTTGATGTCAACTTATTGCCATGAGATCTTTGGTTGTACATCTCTCCTGATAGGGTGGAAAACAGGAGACATTAAATAAGAAAAGGATTGCTTTGCACAATTATCCCTTTTGTCATTTAATCTTGCCTTCCCCACCACCCCTCCCCACCCTGTCACAGGTTCCCCTTTTATTATTTCCTCCCTCCCCACTTTCCCTGCTTCTGAACTTGCTTCAAACAATTCTAACCTTTTTCACTTCCAATGGAAAGTCAGCAACGCTCAGTGTTCAATCTGATTTTCTCTCCACATACACACCCTAATTATTTTCAGCATCTTCAGCTTTAACTTCAGTTAAGCTCCTTATTTGATTTCTGTCATACGTGTATGTTTGGGGTGCATGCTGCCCCTTTAAGGGTGCGGGTCATGTGACCCCTGAGGTGGGGCTAGCTCCTCCCAGGGTGGAGTCTGGTTAAGCAGTCTAGGTCCTGACTGTGGAACAGTGCACACGATAATAAAGTGTTCCCCAGTGTTCTGGTTAAGAAGCCTACTTTGTGGTTCTCATAGAATTCCTACAGTGCAGAAGGAGGCCATTCAGTCCATCGAGTTTGCACCGACAATAATCCCACCCAGGCCTTGTCCCTGTAACCCCACGTATTTACCCTGCCAATCCCACTGACACTAAGGGACAACTCAGCATGGCCAATCAACCTAACCCACACATCTTTGAGTGTGGGAGGAAACCGGAGCACCCAGAGGAAACGGAAGCATACACTGGGAGAACATGCAAACTCCACACAGACAGTGACCCAAGCTGGAATTGAACTCGGGTCCCTGATGCTGTGAGGCAGCAGTGCCAACACTATGCCACTGTGTCACCCTGAAGTTCTTCTGCACCTTACCTCGATACGTGCATCTATAATAATTTCTTGAGAACCTCCCCTCACTCCTCGGTGATCCACATTCATTGAAATTGAAAGGAGCAGCATGGTGGCACAGTGGTTAGCACTGCTGCCTCACAGCATCAGAGTACCAGGTTCAATTCCAGCCTCAGGTATGGAGTTTGCGCGTTCTCCCCATGTCTGCGTGGGTTTCCTTCGGGTGCTCCGGGTTTCCTCCCACACTCCAAAAATGTGCAGGTTAGGTTGATTGGCAATGCTAAATTGCCCCTAGTGTCAGGGGAATAATCAGGATAAATGTGTGGGGTTGCAGGAATAGGGACTGAGTGGAACTGTGATCAGTGCAGACTCGATGGGCCAAATGGCCTCCTTCTGTACTGTCGGGACACTATGTTAAATTAATGTACTGTTATATAAAACACATTCTTCGCCTTTTGTTTTGATGTGTTGTAAGGCTGGAAGGGGAGGGAAGGTTTTGGCATGAATATTTTATATTTAAAGCACTCGTCCAATTTCTACATTTAAAAAAAATTCCCTCTCAACTTTTCTTACCTCAGTTGAGATCTTTGAACTGCTGCATTAACAGAAGAAGCTACCTATCTCCTGGAGCTACTCATGCATTTTTAAGAGGTGCACTATTTGGAAGGTATATGGGAGCTTTCTTCCCACATTTGGAGCTCGATGTACTCAGTAGTGTTTATTTTCTGAGGTTAAGTTGCTTCAAGTCAGGTCCTCTATTTTAATAGCTTAGTCTATCGTCATCGGCCATAAGGGATCATTGGCACCTCTATTTGTTAGCGTGAGGGGCACCAGTTCACATCAAGCATGGGTCAAGGCAAGTAGGCAGTCATCCATGAACTACCATGGCTGGTACAGGGAACGGAACCCACACAGTTGGCATAATTCTGCCACACTTTAGCCAATTAATCAGACGGAGCTAACCAACACTCACAGCCTTCCGTCATACCAGGGGTGGTGGTGTACAGTGGTATTGTCACTGGACTAGAAATCCAGAGTTAATGTTCTGGGGACCTGGGTTCAAATCTCAGCATGGCAGATGGTGAAATTTGAATCCAATAAAAAATCTGGAATTAAATTTCCAGAAATAACCATGAAGTGTTGTAAAAAAAACAAGCGATTTACTAATTCAGAAGGAAATCTGCCATTCTTACCCAGTCTGGTCTGCATGTAATTCAGTAATGTGGTTGACTCTGAAATAGCCGAGCAAACCATTCAGTTCAAGGACAATTAGGGATGGGCAACAAACATCCCCTGAATGAATTTTTTTTTTAAATTTTGGGAGTCGTGATGCTGTGTTATCCTCTTTTCCTCCATTCTATATATTTTATATGTGTAATGACTTCAATCAGGTCAATGAGGTTGGCCTATTGGAGTATGAACTCCCTGGTTAAGGATCCCAACAAAAGATGTCCCAGATTTAAGGATCCAATTGATGGGCAAATCAGGGGGTCTTTGCCTTGTACTTAACTGGGAGTGCCAGTTCCTCTGACACTCCCAGTGGTAGACTGCTGACTGCTAGCACTCTGTGTACCCCTGTTAGAGTTTGTAAATAAAGGGGTTTTGGTGAAGGGACTTGTGCCTCCTTATGTGTGAAGCATCCTGTTTCAATGTCCATGGTTCTTGATCATTGCCTTATGGAAAGTCCCATTGGTCTCCATCATCTCCCACGCCACAATTACATGGGCAGCCTGGTCAACCCAGCCTTCCTCCAGTGCCATCACAAAACTCTTCATAAAGAGAAATTAACTAGACAGTAGCCTTGATGTGAGTACCAGCTCGAATGTTACCATGGCATTTTCAACAAGTGTATCACCGTGCAGCACTCTGTTTACGAGTAAGAGATAAGCTTCTGACAGCTCCTTTTATTTGGCTCTCCGGCTAGCTCACTCTGTCTCCGTGTTGCTGAGTTTATCTTCATTCAGGTTTGTGTGTGGACCATCCCCACATCCCAATGTGTTTCATGATAATGAAATTATTCCTTCCATTAGTGAATTTATCCTCATCTGAAGCATATCCATGGAAAACACGCCCGACACTCATTATTTGAGGACATTGCCGTTGGGAACTCAATGTTAATCATAGAGTCTATGAGCTTGCTGAATGTCCCATGTAGCATGAACAAAAATCAGAAGCCAGGATTTAATATCTATCATTTAACATGGTGCCTGAGAAAGTAACAATGAGGATTGAGTGTTATCTAAATATTATTGTATAGAAACATAGAAAACTACAGCATAAAACAGGCCCTTCGGCCTCACAAGTTGTGCCGAACATATCCCTACCTTTTAAGCCTACCTATAACCCTCCATCCTGTTAAGTCCCATGTACTCATCCAGGAGTCTCTTAAAAGACCCTATTGAGTTTGCCTCCACCACCACTGACGGCAGCCGATTCCACTCGCCCACTACCCTCTGTGTGAAAAACTTCCCCCTAACATTTTCCCTGTACCTACCCCCCAGCACCTTAAACCTGTGTCCTCTCGTAGCAGCCATTTCCACCCTGGGAAAAAGCCTCTGAGAGTCCACCCAATCTATGCCTCTCAACATCTTATATACCTCTATTAGGTCTCCTCTCATCCTACGTCTCTCCAAGGAGAAAAGACCGAGCTCCCTCAGCCTATCCTCATAAGGCGTGCCACTCAATCCAGGCAACATCCTTGTAAATCTCCTCTTCAATCTTTTCCACATCCTTCCTGTAATGAGGCGACCAGAACTGAGCACAGTACTCCAAGTGGGGTCTGACGAGGGTCTTATATAGCTATTAACCAAATAAAAATAAACGTAATATTGGACCCTTTCTTGATGCATCATAGAATCCCTACAGTGCATAAGGAGGCCATTCGGCCCATCGAGTCTGCACCAACCACTATCCCACCCAGGCCCTATCTCCTTGACCCTATATTTTTACCCTGCTAGTACCCCCGACACTTTGGGGCAATTTATCATTGCCAATCAACCTAACCCGCACATCTTTGGACTCTGGGAGGAAACTGGAGCACCTGGAGGAAACCCACACAAACATGGGGAGAATGTGCAGACTCTGCACCAACAGTGGCCCGAAGCCGGAATTGAACCCAGGTCCCTGGCTCTGTTAGGCAGCAGTGCTAACCACTGTGCCACCATGCACTATGGTTGTTTTACACATTTCAATCCCAGCTTCCTCCAAATCCTTTCAAATCCGTGCAACCTCTACCAACTAGAAGGACAAGGGCAGCAGACACTTGGGAACACCACCGCCTGCAAGTTCCCCTCTAAGCCACTCATCGTCCTGACTTGGAACCACACTGCCATTTCCTCACCGTTGCTGGGTCAAGATCCTGGAACTCCCTCCCTAACAGCACAGTGAATGTACCTACACCGCAGGGACTGCAGCAATTCTAGAAGTTGGTTAATCACCACCACCTTCTCAAGGGCAATAAGTGCCGGCCTAGTCAGGAAAGCCCACATCCCACGAATGATTGTGGGTGCAATCTTACCTGCCGTTCATACCACGCTCCCACGGCAACAAAGTCGGAGAATTTGGCAGCCAGTCAAATCTCCGCTCACTGCGGCGGGGTGGGAAAATCCTGCCAATGTGAACGGTGATAAGATTCCAGCCAAAATCTTTAAAAGTTCCCCGACTGGTGGTCTCCCCATGGTAAACATAACCTCAGGATGGGAAACAATACGACTTGTGAAAACCAGTGGGTGATTCTTGAGAATGATTCCGACTGTCCCAGTTTTAATCTTCCTTCATCTATGGGAGCAACAGTTGTGAATTGCCACACTGGAACTATTTAACTGGAGCTCAAGTGTCTCTGTAAGACTGTTCTTTAAAACTGTGCCCCAACATTAACTTCACCATTTCCTTCATTTTTTTCCATGACAGTAAGGTTACAAATGACAACTCATTGCAGGTAAACTTCCAGGTCTGTGAGCCTGACCACGTGGGAAAGCAAATGGAACATCAGCAACACCATACTGCCACTGTTCAAGCTGATTTCTTCCTGAGACTCTTCCTCATTTAACACAGTCCAAATTACATTTTTTTAAATTCATTTGTGGGACATGGGTGTCACAGGCTGGGCCAGCATTTATTGCCCATCCCTAATTGCCTGAGGGCAGTTGAGAGTCAACCACATTGCTGTGGCTCTGGAGTCTCATGTAGGCCAGACCAGGTAAGGATGGCAGATTTCCTTCCCTAAAGGACATTAGTGAACCAGATGGGTTTTTCCCACAATCGACAATGGTTTCATGGTCATCAGAAGATTCTTAATTCCAGTTATTTTTTATTGAATTCAGATTCCACCAACTGCCATGGCGGGATTCGAACCCAGGTCCCCAAAACATTAGTTGAGTTTCTGGATTAATAGTCTAGTGATAATACCACGAGGCCATCACCTCCCCAATTTCAGTCATCATGGAGCATGATGCAAAACTCCTATTGATACATTTAAATGCATATGAGACTGATTTATTTTTTTTAAAAACATCTTGGGTTCCAGGTTAACAGTAATTCGGTACAAGAAATGCATGCTTTGATTTTACGCCCGAATTCGCTGCAAGTGCAGATGGCAACACGGGTGCAAAACATGCGAGAGTCAGAGAACAAGAATCCTGCTGGTGGGATCTCATTTTCTGACTCCCCACCGCCCCCAACCCCGCGGCCAATGACAAAAGGATTTCTACCCAGAAAGGGTGGGAACATCATTTAAATAAATTATGATCTAATCAAAGATCTTCCCTGCCATATTGATTTGATTTGTTATTGTCACATGTATTGGGATACAGTGAAAAGTATTGTTTCTTGCATGCTATACAGACAAAACATACCGTTCATAGAGTACATCGGGGGGGCCAGGAAAGGAGAGGGTGCAGAATGTAGTGTTACAGTTACCGATAGGGTGAAGAGAAAGATCAGCTTAATATGAGGTAGGTCCATTCAAAAGTCTGATGGTATCAAGGAAGAAGCTGTTCTTGAGTCGGTTGGTACGTGACCTCAAACTTTTGTATCTTTTTCCCGATGGAAGAAGGTGGAAGCGAGAATGTCCGGGGGGGTGCGTGGGGTCCTTGATTATGCTGGCTGCTTTTCTGAGGCAGTGGGAAGTATAGACAGAGTCAATGGGTGGGAGGCTGGTTTGTGTGATGGACTGGCTACGTTCACGATCCTTTGTAGTCTCTTGCGATCTTGGTCAGGACATCCACAAACCCCCTCCCCCCCTGGAACCCCCCACCCCACCCCATTTCCCACCACCCCCCCCTCCCCCACTTAATGGGATCTCCCCTTCACATTTTAACAATGGCGACCAAGTGCGGTGACCTGCTGGGTGGGTGGGGGGGGGAACACAGAGGTAAGTATAGCCCCTGGGGGAAGAGGGACATGGCTGGGCAATACCCTGGTACTGTCCCCTGGCAGCTTGGCACCCCTGCAGTGCCAGGGGGCCCCTCTGGGGGCCTACATTAGGGAAAGTTCCCTTGATCAATCAGGGGGTTCTCCTTGTGCGTGCGGCGAGAGGTTCCCCGTGTTTGTTAGGGGGGGGGGGGGGTTCACTATGTGGGGGTGTTCCTATTTTTTCTATCGGACACAGGGATGCCCTTTAAAATAATGCTATAAGGATGGAGTAGTCTATACTTGGAGTTTACCACAGCAGCTGATGATTTTGGACTGAAAGAAACTGTCGGGTAGCATCATGGAACTCGTCTGTGGCAAAGGAAAATACTGCCCTTTAACACTGGACCGTTGCTGCGATAAACATACAAATTTGGAGCAGGAGTAGGCCACCCGGCCCATCAAGCCTGCTCCACCATTCAATATGACCAAGGCTGATCTCATTTTTACCTTGGCTTCACATTCCTGCCTACTCACCCCCTCGCTCCCCACCACCCCCCCCCACCCCCACCTCCACCCCCCCCCCCCCCCCCCCCCCCCCCCCCCCGCCCCCAACTTTTGTGTATTTCTTTCAATATGGTATACTGTGTTCTCTGTTCGACATGGAGAAAACCAAACAAAGACTGGATTACAGAATACCTTCACTCAATCCACAAGCATGTTCCTGACCTTCTAGTTGCTTGCCATTTTCATTCGCCAACTTGCTCTCACGCTCACCTTTTTGTCCTCGGCCTGCTGCGACACCCCAGTGAAGCTCAACACAAACTCGATGATAAACACCTCACCTTTCCATCAGGCACTTTACAGCCTCTGGATTCAACATTGAGCTCGACAGTTTCAGACCTTGAACTCTGGCCCTCATTTTGATTCTGTTTCTTTGCCATGAGTCGGTCTGTATCGTGCGTTCATGTTTCTGCTCACGGACAGAGCTGTTCATCACGCTGTCATTCGCATTCACTCTGGACAAATACTTTGTTTATTTTAACTCCCTTTGCCTTTCATTATGTGAATTTAGAACAGAAACAACGATAATTTCAACCAGAAACATTTAGAATTAGATCTGCAAGAGCTGTTAAACATGGATCTCTCATTATTAGCCCTTCCTAACAGACTCCCTCTGCTGGTACATGTGCGTACGGTCGCCTCAAGTAGAGTGAATGCACAATGCAATTTTCGATACATTACAAGTTTTAAGTTTATTAGTGTCGCAAGTAGACTTACATTAACACTGCAGTGAAGTTACTGTGAAAATCCCCTGGTCGCCACACTCCGGCACCTGTTCGGGTACATTGAGGGAGAATTTAGCATGGCCAACGCACCTAACCAGGCCTTTTTTGGACTGTGGGAGGAAACCGGGGCACCCGGAGGAAACCCACGCAGACATGGGGAGAATGTGCTGACTCCGCACAGACAGTGACCCAAGCTGGGAATCAAACCCAGGTCCCTGGCACAGTGAGGCAGCAATGCTAACCACTGTGCCACTGTGCCAATTTGCAATTTAATCTCTCCTGTCCTCTACACTATCTTAGATTTGCCATTTTATTCCTCATTTACCTCCTCCATTTCAATGGCATAAAATCCATCACATTTATACCTCCCTTCAGTTCTGATGAAGACTCATATTCAACATGAAATCTTAACTCTATTCCTCTCTCCACAGCTGCTGCTCGATCAGCTGAGTATTCCTCGTGCTTTGTTTTATTATAGATTTCCAGCATCCACAGTATTTTGCCTTTAGTTCAGGGCTGTTAAGGTTGTGTACGCAAATAACTGATGTTCTCTTCAGGGACAATCCTGAAAACCTATTGACGGTACTCTGTCCAAACAATTTTTCCCCTGCTTTGAATGGTCTGAAACAAGAATGGGTAGTGGGTTCTGTTCTATTGTATGTGGCAATGATGCATATTATAATGAGGGACCATCAGGTCAGAATTGGGATAAGAATCTGTACATCAGAGAAATGCTTTGATCTACCAAGACTGTGAGCATTGACTAAAATCTCCAAACAACTCCTACAAGAACTTTTGTATACTAATGACTGTGTCCTCATGGCACATTTCAAAGAGAACCTTCAGTAGATGATGGACGGTAGCTACGGGCTTACTGTTAGTCTGAGTAAGACTAAAGTGATATATCAAACAGCTCCTGAAATTCCACATCGATCACTATTGGCGAAACCGAATTGAGTGCAGTCAGGAAGTTCACCTAACTTGGAAGTGTACCATCTGATGATGCAAGGCTCGATAAAGAAGTGATGGTTCGCATACAGAGGGCAGTATGGCCTTTGGGAGACTGCATGGAATCAGCACAGTATCGAGGTTGCCACTACCCCGAAGGTTTGTAAGCCTGTTGCATTTCCTGTATTGATGTGAGATTCTTTCGAAGGCACAGTAAACAGCTGGAGAGGTGTCATCGAGTCACCTTTGCACCTTTTTTCCATGTTAGGTGGCAGGGCTACATAGTTAAAAACAAATGACTGGAGCGTACTGATTGTATTGGCATTGAGATTATGATAATCGACTCTGGGCTCTGCTGGGTTGCAGATACTGTCAGATTGGATGATTATTGAAGCGGGGCGAAATTGGTCACCATCACCAGTGCCAGGGGGGCTTGTTGCAAATCAGCAGCCAATCTTTTTACCAGCTTAGTTATTATTTTCCATTGATTCGGCAAGAAAATGTGTCAAGGTTTTTACTTGCCAATGTGACAATGATTCCAGAGAGCAAGTCCCCATAAAGAGTTTGAATGATCATTCTTTGAACTTCAGTGAAAAGAAGATCAGGTGGGATGGAAACTCGGCTGCTGATTCACCATGAGCCCAGTACGCGATGCTTGTACGGACCAGTTTCACCCCCGCAGTGTGGTCCGATGTGGGCGACACGGTGGCACAGCAGTTTGCACTGCTGCCTCACAGCGCCAGGGGCCCGGGTTCAATTCTCACTTGGGGATGTTCTCCCCGTGTCTGCAAGGGTTTCCTCCGGGTGCTCCAATTTCCTCCCACAGTCCAAAAGACATGCTAGTTAAGTGTATTGGCCATGCTAAATTCTCCCTCAGTGTACCCGAACAAGCGCCGGAGTGTGGCAACTAGGGGATTTTCACTGTAACTTCATTGCAGTGTTAATGTAAGTCTACTTGTGGCACTAATATATAAACTCAAACTTAAAACAATGCGGAGGCAAGTGATAGAAAGTTTGGAAGTGACCAAGAGACCAACAAACAATCTGATGGGAACATGGTTATGTGAGTAGTATGTGAATAATATCTGTCATACACTGGCCTGCGTAGCCATGACAACACCATCCACCATGATGTTTTACCCTCATCTTTGTTGACACCATTGTCTTCGAGTATGAAAGACATAATAGATTTTGTGAAGATAGTTAGCCATATTGTAAGATCTTGATGCTATTCTTAACCAGAGTGCTTTGTAAGGGTTTGTTATTGCAGTTAGTGGAAGGATTGGCGACCACCAATTAGTACATAATGAACTATAACATTTATTTACAAGCAGATAAATATACAGAATTCTTTCACAATGTTAACACTTCAAACTGTACAATCTACTCTGGGCTGCACACTCTGCACAAAGATCCCCGTGCTCGTTCCCCAGTGGGTGATCAGGTCACATGACCCTTCCGATGTACGCTCCTGAGAGGGGCGAGCAACTGCAGTTACACACCTTTCACTTTCAGGAGGTGAGGAAGAGAATTAAACCAGTGAAATAGTTAGGACTATTAATACCTAACGCTTTTTAGCCCTGGATCACTGACATAACATTCATCAGGGATGGAAAGTGAAGGCCATTCTTGCCGAGGTGACAGCTATTTCCAACTGTCAGTTGGACAGCTTTCTTCACTGATCCATTGGAATCTAGAATCATTGACCAGCGGCAATTTTATTTTTCCCTGACTGAACGAGACATTATAGAGGTTCCAATGTTCTGATTGTAAACATCTCCTTACCACATTCTCACAGTAATACATCAATGTCTGTTCATCCATTAATGTACCACTCTGACATACCTGTGCCATATCAGCTGTTTGGGGGCTGGCACTAAATGGCATAAGTCGCTTATTAAAACAAAATAATGTCCCAAAACTCTTTGTATGAGGTATACTTTGTCAGTTATAAAATAACATTTCCTCAGTATGATGGCACCACTTGGTCAGTTAGGGTTGGAGAGTGGGTGACTCTTCAAGGAATAATATGGATCAACACTGCACAAGTCAGGAGGGTGATGGAATACACCCCACTTGCCTGGATGGGAGCAGCTCCAACAACACTCAAGAAGCTCGACACCATCCAGGACAAAGCAGCCCGCTTGATTGGCACCACATCCACAAATATCCACTCCCTCCACCACCGATGCTGAGTAGCAGTAGTGTGTACAATCTAAAGACGCACTGCAGAAAATTCACCATCTAGAAGGACGAGGGCAGCAGATACATGGGAACACTACCACCTGCAAGTTCCCCTCCAAGCCACTCACCATCCTGACTTGGAAAAATATCACTCGCACACCTGAACAGCTATGGTTGATAATGAATGACACAAAATGGAACATCCATTTTGGGTAGTCTGTCACAAGAGTGTATCACAACATTAAAGATTGAAATTTCTTACAAAGGAAGATGTCACATAAACCCTTTAATTCTACTGAACTTCCAACAGTGTTTATGCAAGCCTTACTTGATAATAAATAAACTTTACTTTACACACCCTCCTGTCCATGATATTCATATTGCTACCATCCTATCAACATTTTATGGATAGGTAATTAAATGGGCTATTAATACTTGTGGACCTGTCCATATAGTGGTTTATTTGAGCTGTTAAGATTTAGACGAGATCATACTCAATCAATGTTGGTTCACAATAATAACGTACTTCTCCAAGTGTGGGAAGATGCTATGGAATAGGGGGCGAGAAAGTGGCCTCTGGCACGAGCGCAAAGCAGGAGTGTCACATTGGCCAATGCTCTACGCAGTGTCTGAGATTCCGTTCCATCGTGGTCAATAAAATTAAATAAGATGTTGTGTGCTTTGCCTCACTGCCTGATATGACTTTCTCGCTGTGGTGACTTACCTCCCCAAGCTTCAAATATCCCAACCGTCAATCTTAGGCAAAGAAATGGTGAATAAAAACAAACCATCAAGAGGTTAGCACTGATGCCTCACAATGCCAGAGACCCGGCTTCGATTCCAGCCTCAGGTGACTTTCTGTGTGGAGTTTTCACATTCTCCCCGTGTCTGCGTAAGTTTCCTCCGGCTGCTCCGGTTTCCTCCGACACTCCAAAGATGTGTGATTTAGGTTGCTTGGTCATGCTAAATTGCTCCTTAGTGTCAGGGGAACCAGCAGCGGAAATAAATGGGGTTACGGGTGGGGATAGAGCATGGGTGGGATCATTGTTGGTGCAGGCTCGATGGGCCGAATGGCCTCCTTCTGCACTGTAGGGATTCTATTCTAAAAGAAACAAAAAGTTCTACAGGAGACCAGCAGTCGTGATACGCAAAATGAAAGACTTGTGACAATGAAGAAAATAGAATGGTCAACAGTTCAATACACTGTTGCCATGGGAATGGTTCCATTTTTCCTGGGGCTGTGGAGGTTGTCATCCATGGCAGCCACCTAGCTCATATTAAATATTACAGCTGGGAGGTAGAGGTTAAAATGTTTGCACTCTGCATGTTCTCTCCAAAGAGACGCTGGATAAATAAATTGGTTCCAGGAATTAGCACTTCCTGCGATGACATCTCCATCAAACCAACGGATCGTTAAACAATAAAATGGAAGTGGCTCAAGAAGACGGCTCACCACCACCTTCTAGAAGACAATTAGCAATGGTTAATAAATGCTGACCTTCCCAAAGTCACCCACATCGCAGAGACAAATAATATTGCTGAAAAGGGAGACATGTTGCTGAAGATTTTCATCTTGCACTCATCAGGACCAACACCAGAATGCCCATTTTAACTGCACCTGCCTGGCAGGAAACAGACAGCATTGGCCAGTGCCACCCATCAAACCTTCCCTCACCTAACCCCCCTTCCCACCTCTCATTGTTTTACCTCCTACCCAATGGTTCTTTCCATTGTATTCAACGATAAGTAAAATCAGACGGGTGGGAAATGTAGAGCCAGCCATTGTCAGCCATTTAATAAGAGCAAATTACTGTGGATGCTGGAATCTGAAACCAAAAGAGAAAATGCTGGAAAATCTCAGCAGGTCTGGCAGCATCTGTAAGGAGAGAAAAGAGCTGACGTTTCGAGTCCAGGTGACTCTTTGTCAAAACTACCCTTCCGGGGACCATATCCCTCCATTCGCATCCTATTCATGTATTTGTCCAGACGCCCCTTAAAACTCACTATCGTATCTGGTTCCACTAGCTCCCCCAGCAGCGAGTTCCAGGCACCCACCACCCTCTGTGTAAAAAAACTTGCCTCGTACATCTCCATTAAACCTTGCCCCTCGCACCTTAAACCTATGCCTGGTGGAAGCAGATTTAATAAAATTTCCAAAGAGGAATTGGATAAATACTTAAAGGGCAAAAGATTTGCAGGGCTAAAGGGAAAGATTTGCAGAGCTAAAGGGCGGCACGGTGGCACAGTGGTTAGCACTGCTGCCTCACAGCTCCAGGGACCCGGGTTCGATTCCCGGCTTGGGTCACTGTCTGTGTGGAGTTTGCACGTTCTCCCCGTGTCTGCGTGGGTTTCCTCCGGGTGCTCCGGTTTCCTCCCACAGTCCATAGATGTGCGGGTTAGGTGCATTGGACATGCTAAATTGCCCCTTAGTGGCCCGGCATGCATAGGTTAGAGTGATTAGCGGAGTAAATATGTGGGGATACGGGGATAGGGTCTAGCTGGGATTGTTGCAGTGCAGACGCGATGGCCCAATGGCCTCCTCCTGCACTGTTGACTCTATGAATGTGATAAATTGGATACCTTGCAAGAGCTAGCACATAAATGATGAGTTGAATGGCCTCCTCTTATACTGCATGATTCTGAAATTCTGTTGAGTAGTTCTGAGATGAGAGTTTTGTGTTGAGGGAAGTTACACTTAGCCTTTCATATTCAGTCATGCCTGTCATCCACAGATTAATCGAGAATAGTTTCTAAAAAACTTTTGTTTCTTTTACATTATTAATAAACTTTTTTTAAATGTTTCTGGACATTCTGCCTTAGGTTCACCCATTCCTTTCCTTCCTTGTACTTGGTCATTACCGAATATCGCGTGGTTTATTATTAATTTTAATCCATTGGTTACCAGTCAGCAATGGGACTTCCCGATCACTCTGTCATCACCTCAAGTCAAAACATTTTGCTTTTAAAACTTCATCTTTTCAGATTTCTGATGGTTCCCTCTATGATGGCCAGTGATGCCATGAGCACATTCACAAGTCACCCATCATCTTTGAACAATGTTTCCCTATTTTAAAATGGAGCCCATTTCCTGCAAGTGCTTTGTTTCATGCTGAAACTGGGAGTAGAGGCTCGGACATGGTCTTATGGAATGGCAGAACAGGTTCGAGAGGTTGAATGGCCTACTCCTGTTCCTGTGTTTCCCAATAACGTGCCACACTAGCCTTACCTAGCCTTGTTTCCATGGTCACAGGTAAATGTTGTGTTGGTTGAGTCCACACTTCTCTGAATCCTGCTTCCAACTACCTTCCATCTCCACCCCATATCCATATCCACCCTCTTGCCTCTCTACAATCAATAGAGCATTCCCATTGTCCTCCACCTCATGTCCCCAGCGGTCCTCTGACCATCCCCCTTTTCCATCTCCTCCCATCTGCTCTTCTCCCTCTCGTCCCTCGGTTTAATTATCCCCACGTTTCCTGAACAGAATTATTGAATCACATATTATTTAGAGCATTGTCTCTGCCAGTATCTATGTGACTTTAATTGCCTCTTCCCGTCAGTAAGTTGCAACCTTCTACCACTGTCAGGATGCTCTACTGTTTTGACATGAGGATTAAAAGAAATAATTTGATTTGATTTATTATTGTTACATGTATTCGTATACAGTGAAAAGTATTGTTTCTTGCGTGCTATACAGACAAAGCACGCTGTACATAGAGTACATTGGGGGAAAAGGAAAGGAGAAGGTGCCGAATGTAGTGTTACAGTCACAGCTAGGTAGAGAAAAATCAGCTTAAGATAAGGTAGGCCATTCAAAAGTCTGATGGCAGCAGGGAAGAAGTTGTTCTTGAGTTGGTTGGTATGTGATCTCAGACTTCTGTATCTTTTCCCAACGGAAGAAGGTGGAAGAGAGAATGTCTGGGGTGAGTGGGGTCCTTGATTATGCTGACTGCTCCTCCAAGGCAGCGGGAAGTGTAGACGGAGTCAATGGATAAGAGGTTGGTTTGAGTCTACCTTCACGACCCTTTGTAGATTTTTGCGGTCTTGGTCAGAGCAGGAGCCATACCAAGCTGTGATACAACTGGAAAAGACGCTTCCTATGGTGCATCTGTAAAAATTGGTGAGCCAACATTCAAAGTTTAAATAAACAGTAATGTTTTTACTAGATTTGAGCAATACAGTATACCTATTAGCCATACACCTTTTAGTCACAAGTACATTATAACAAATGAAGAAAATAACAAATCATACAGACGATCACCCAGTGGGCATCAGTTCCCTGCCAATCATAGCAATCAGTTGACCAAACTGTGCATTGGCTTAAGCACCAAATAACTCTTTGCAATAATTGTTACAGCTTTCTTTCATTCTTTCATTGACAAGATCTTACAGTCCTATCAAAATCCACCTTAGGCTACAATTGTTCAATGAGGTATCTAATTCTTTGTTCAAACTGCGATATTAGAGACTTCTTTACAAAGAACATCTGTTTAAAGTTCCTCCAATATTTCCATCCCCTGTGAATACTGCAAATATCTTCAAGATTTCATCGTCAGCAAATGCCACACCAGTTGCCTTTCCTGATCACACCTACGCATTTCAAAAACGCAAGACAATTAAACAAAAACAGAAAATGCTGGAAAATCTCAGCTGGTCTGACAGCATCTGTGGGGAGAGGATAGAGCTCTGATGAAGGGTCATCTAGACTCGAAACATTCACTCTATTCTCTCTCCACAGAAGCTGTCAGACCTGCTGAGGTTTTCCAGCATTTTCTGTTTTTATTTCAGATTCCAGCATACGCAGTATTTTGCTTTTATCTTAGACAATTAAACAATCCAAGTCCCTTAAATTACTGGCTGCTTCTCAGTTGTTGCTAGGATAATTAGAGAGAGTTTATCTGATAAAGCGTATATTAAAAAAAACAAGGCTTCCAGGTTCTCTGCATTTCAAAAGAAAACAAACTCTGACACCATCAATTCGTGCCATTTTGTGTCACTCTCTCCCAGTTTTCAAAACACTTTGGACCACTTAAGCTAGCTGAGTTAGCATTTTTAAAAACATGTGCAGTTGTGTCAATCTCTCACCTTCATGTTTCCAGGCACCATAGCTCCAGTGGCGACACGGTGGCACAATGGTTAGCACTGCTACCTCGCAGCGCCAAGGACGCGGGTTCAATTCCTGCCTTGGGTATCTGTGTGGAGTTTGCACATTCTCCTCGTGTCTGCATGAGTTTTCTCCAGGTGCTCCGGTTTCCTCACGCACTCCAAAGATGTGCAAGTTAGGTGGATCGGCCATGCCAAATTGCCTCTTACTGTCCAAAGATTTGTAGATTAGGTGGATTAGCCATGAAAAATGTGTGGGGTTATGGGGATAGGGAAGGAGGCCTGGGTAAGATACTCTGTCAGAAAGTTGGTGCAGACTGGATGGACCGAATGACCTCTTCTGCACTGTAGGGATTCTATGATTCTGTTTTGACATACCTTGAAGCTCATCCAAAATTCTAATCTGATGTTGAAGCAAAGCATATTTTTTGTTTACTCATTTTGGCTGGTTTTATGAATTTTGTGCTTTTTTGCTAAATGTTCCAAAGCTTTAAAATGTTCTTACCAATGATTCTGTTTACCTGAACTCAAAGTCAGGCTGGCCTGCAACTGGTAACACGTTCCCTGCTCTTTGACACATTCACAGTGCATGCTGGTCAGGTTTGGACAGTTTTCTGTATGCCCGCATCTGGCAGTGTGTATTTCATTTAAACCATCAATGCTCCTGGGTTGGATAGCCTTTGCAAATCTCACCTGAAAACTTTGATTAAATCAGTCAAAAATACTACTGCTTCTTACGCACCTGACTCCCTCTACTCCTTTCCCTTCCCTTTGACTTTCGAACAAACCTCGACATAATTGCTATCTATTCCAAGCATATGCCAGGAATTTTGACATTGCCACCACTCCCTATAAAGAAATCACATCTAAATTTTAATTGGTAATGGGTTGAAGGGCTAAGGGGAGATGGCAGGAAAATGGGAATGAGGAGCATATCAGCCATGACTGAATGGCGGAGTAGACTCGATGGGCCGAATGGACTAATTCTGCTCCTATATCTTATGAACTTGTGAAATTCTTTAGCTGACCTTATTGCTGTTTGCAAATGTTCTTCCAGGTGTCTTGTGAGGAGGTTGCAACACAAAAGCAAAGTGTTGACTTCATTTATGTAATCATCATTAGTTAACTGAAAATTAAAGTTTGGACAATTCAACCCCTGAATTTTGTACAGAGGTTTTCTGAACGGGTTAGAACTGCAGGTAATGAGTGTTCAGCATATTTAAATATCAGAGTCAGCTGCCCCAGGGGGGTTTCTTGCACACTGAAAGTTGTGCTCAGGCTAATGGAGGAAGTTGGTGGGTCCCTGTTGGCTTCCTAACATCCCAGCAGTCGTCCAGCCTCCTGTCTGCAAAGAAATCCCATCACTCGGGCAGGTTAGAATTCCCCTCATTCTGTTCGGAAATGGTAGGAGCGTAGTTAAGCGATGTGGTTGGAGCATAGGCAGAGAAGCGGTGGCACAGTCCTTAGCACTGCAGCCTCATAGTGTCAGGGATCAGGTTCGATTCCCAGCTTGGGTCACTGTCTGTGTGGAGTTGGCACGTTCTCCCCGTATCTGCATAGGTTTCCTCCGGGTGCTCCGGTTTCCTCCCACAGTCTGAAAATGTGCAGGTTATGTTGATTAGCCATGCTAAATTGTTCCTTAGTGTTAGGGGGATGTCAGTGGGATTAGCAGGGTAAATATGTGGGGTTTCGGGGTTAGGACCTGGGTGGGATTGTTGTCAGTGCAGGCTCAATGGGCCAAATGGTCTCTTCTGCACTGTAGGGATTTTATGATTCTATTCTAAGGGTAAAATAATTTGGCAGTGGCTAGATTATTAGGTTTGAAGCTCAATTCTGGGTTGAACAAGAGATGTACAAAGTTATGAGGGGAAGACATCGAGTGGACAGGATAAAATTGTTTCCCTTGGCGGAGAATTCTAGAACCAGGAGACATAGATTCAAGATAAGTGGCAGTAGGTGTAGAGGGGACATGAGGAAGAACTGCTTACGCAGAGGGTGATGGGTGTCTGGAATTCATTGCCCGAGTTGGTGGTGGAGGCAGAGATCCTAAACTCTTTTTAAAAGTATCTGGATCTGCACCTTAAGTTCTGTAAGCTACAGAGCCGGGTGCAGGAAGGTGGGATTAGAAAGGGTACCTGGGTGTCCTTGGACAGGCATGGACAAGCTGGGCCGAATGGCCCCCTTCTGTGCTGTAACGTTTCCGTGGTTCTAAGAATCCAAGGATAGCAAATCGCCTGCTGTTGTTGGTGGAATGTGCAAACTCCACACAGACAGTGACAACTTCAATCTTCCCAAGGTTCAATGATGCTGAATACTCAAGACATCAAGATGTTCTGCCTAGATTATTAGCTGCACATCTTTAAAAACAACCAACAATATTTCGAGAAACCAATGCAATGTCGTTTCTCATTTGTACAGTCGGCGGGGGCTGGCGAAGGGGTTCAGACTTAACTGCTGTTGCCCCTCAACTAAGGGATCCTGAACACAGTGGCTGATGCACAAGCCATCAGCTCCTCCTCCGTAGGCCTGGAGGCTATTTTATCTTTTGATTTTAATTTTTATAATCACCCGTCACAAGCACTATGCTGTGACAAGGACCCTCTGAGTCACTGAATTCTGCTGGGGATTCACATTACGAGATATAATAAAATATCAGCCAAGTGTGTCGCACCTGTAATAGAACACTTCTCAAATAGCTACTGATCCCCATAGCTGATTGATCATTATGCATGAGCCCTCCATCATCCCCAGGTAGCTGACTTTGTTGCAGGAGAACGAATGACTTCATTTTCTGAGTGGATCACTTCCAGTATTTCCAGACTATCCACGCTTCCTGTTCCTGCCATAATAAAAGACTCACTTTCTTATTTCTGATTTTATATTCACAGGATTAAGTCAGATAATTGTGACAAGAGTAGTGCAGCGTGTCACTACGATGCCTCACAGCGCCAGGGGCCCAGGTTCAATTCCAGCCTTGGATGACTGTCTGTTACATTCATAGCTAGGGTCTGTGTCAGTGTGGGTTTCCTCCGGGTGCTCTGGTTTCCTCCCACACTCCAAAGCTGTGCAGGTTAGATTGATTGACCATGCTAAGTTTTCCCTCAGTGCCCCAAGATGTGTGGGTTAGGTAAGGCAAAATGTGTGGGGTTATGGGGATAGGGTGGGGGAGATGGCCTCGGTAAGATACTTTGTCAGAGCGTCATAGAATCGCTACAATGCAGAAGGAGGCCATTTGGCCTGCACCAACCACAATCCCACCCAGGCCCTATCTCCGTAACCCCACATATTCACCCTGCTAATCCCCCTGACACGAAGGGGCAATTTAACCCAATCAACCTAACCAGCACATCTTTGGACCGTGGGAGGAAACTGGAGGAAACCCACGCAGACACGGAAAGAATGTGCAAACTCCATGCAGACAGTGACCCGAGGCCGGAATTGAACCTGGGTCCCTGGCGTTCTGAGGCAGCAGTGCTAACCACTGTAGCATCATGCTGCCCCACCATGCAGACTCAATGTGCCGAATGGCCTCCTTTTGCACTGCCGGGATTCTGTGATTCTATGATGCCTGCTGTGTACTTGCGAATCAATCACATTGGTTACAGAATTCAACAGTGATGTGCTGTGAGCTTTGTTCTGAGTAAACACAGTTGCACAGTGGAGACTTTTCAACTTTCCACTTGTGCCTTCGTCTCCATTTCAGTTATGGTCTCACATCGACCATTGTTTCACATCAGCCATGGTACACTGGGATGTGCTTCAGGGTTTTGATTTCTTTATTCTTTCATTGGATTTGGCCATCGTTGGCAAGCCCAGCATTTGTTGCCCATCCCTAATTGCCCTTGGCCTGAATGGCTTGCATTTCAGAGGGGCATTTAAGTGTCAACCACATTGCTGTGGCACTGGAGTCACATGTCGGCCAGACCAGGTAAGGACGGCAGATTTCCTTCCCTAAAGAACACTTGTGAACTGGATCAGTTTTTACAACATGGTCACTATTACTGAGACCGGCTTTATATTCCAGATTTATTAATAGAATTTAAATTCCACCAGCTGCCATGATGGGATTTGAACTCACATCCTCAGAGAATCAACCTGTGACTTGTGTATTCACCTTTCCGAGATCCAATAGGGTTGAGGTCACATTTTCTTGGTGCCTGAAGTGCCGAATCTCTATCAGGGAATCATGCTGGTGGGATGGTCTGCGTTCTTGCTATTTCTTTCCGTCAGAACCATTGGAGCTAGTTACTCAAGCTTCCTATCTACCCTTCAACTAGTCAACAGCCAACAATCTGTCCTAGTCCCTCCACACTGAGGCTATACTAAAGAAAGCCCACCAATTCCTCTACTTCCTCAGGAGGATAAGGAAAATTGGCATGCCCACTACGACTCTCACCATCTTTTCCAAATGCACCATAGAAAGCATTCTTTATGGTTGTATCACAGCTTGGTATGGCTCCTGCTTTGCCCAAAACTACAAGAAAATACAAAGGCTCATGAATTAAGCCCAGTTGATCATGCAAACCAGCCTCCCATCCATTGACTCTGTCTACACTTCACACTGCCTCAGAAAAGCAACCAGCATAATCAAAGACCCGACACACCCTGGACATACTCTTTTCCACCTTCTTCTGTCAGGAAAATGATACAAAGATCTGCGGACACGTACCAACCGACTCAAGAATAGTTTCTTCCCTGCTGCCTTCAGACTTTAGAATGGACCTGCATCGCATTAAGTTGATTTTTCTCTCCACCCTCGCTATGAATGTAACATTCCATTCTGCACCTTCGCCTTTCCTTCTCTGTGTATGCCTTATCTGTATAGCGTGCAAGAAACAATACTTTCACTGTATACTAATACATGTGACAATAATGAATTAAATCAAATTAAATCAAATCAAGTCACACACATTTTGGGCTGTAATTTATGGGAAGGGGTACAGAATACTCATCCCCAGAGGGAAAGTCAGTCAACATGACAAAAACAAGCGCACCCTGCAACCTGACACATTGGCGGGCAGGCTAAATAGGTTGAATGTGGGCTATAGAACAAAGAACAATACAGCACAGGAACAGGCCCTTCGGCCCTCCAAGCCTGTGCCGCTCATGTGCCCACTAGACCATTCTTTTGTATCCCTCTATTCCCAGTCTGTTCATGTGGCTATCTAGATGAGTCTTAAACGATCCCAGCGTGTCCGCCTCGATCACCTTGCTTGGCAGTGCATTCCAGGCCCCCACCACCCTCTGTGTAAAATACGTCCCCCGGACATCTGTGTTGAACCTTGCCCCCCTCACCTTGAACCCGTGACCCCTCGTGTTCGTCAACTCCGACCTGGGAAAAAGCTTCCCACTGTTCACTCTATCTATGCCCTTCATAATTTTATACACCTCTATTAGGTCGCCCCTCATCCTCCATCTTTCCAGAGAGAACAACCCCAGTTTACCCAATCTCTCCTCATAGCTAAGACCCTCCATACCAGGCAACATCCTGGTAAACCTTCTCTGTACTCTCTCCAAAGCCTCCACGTCCTTCTGGTCCTATCTGCTCCTCAGTGGGAGGAAGACTTGCCCGCAGGAGCTGTCAGCCAATCTGATTGGCTGGCAGACCCATCCAGCAGCACCAGATCGCAGTAGGGGGCACTGCCAGGACAACAAGAATGGGGAAGCTCCAGAAGGTACATCTTGGGGGTTTCGGGCAGAGGGGAATCCAAGATGCCAGGGAGGAGGAAATAAGGGTTGGGGGCTGGGCGTTGGAGGGCAGGTGTCGCGGGAGGGAGCAGTGTTGAAATCTTGGAGTTGGGGGGGGGCGGGTGCCACCGATGAGTGCAGAGCACCCCCTGAATGAGGTGTCCTCCCCCCTTTTCTTCCTGCCCTTTTTAATCCAGGCCTTAAAAAAACAGCATTCCCACTCCCATCCGCCTGCCCTGCCAATCAGCCTAACTGGCCTTTACTTATTTATTTCCATGCTGTAGATGGGCTACTGATTTTAGCGCCCAACCACCTGGCGTATCGTGGGGAGGGTGGGTACTCAGCTCGCGGGTGGGGAATGAGGTGGGCTGGCCACCTGACCTATTTTAGGAACGCCCCACCAAAAGCATGCCTGGCGGCCACATGACAAGTCCAGCCCTTTCTGTGTCTTCTATGTATCTATCAATTCTCTCATTATACCCGCTTTTGCCTCCTGCCCATCTCCTGGTCTCTGCCTAAGAACTTTACACACCACCTGTTTCTTTTTCTGATGTGTCTGGTCATTCTGTGTGTTTCCTTCCTCCGTTACCCCGCTCTTTTCCTTCTTAAATACTGTTCAGCTCTAACACCTTTCAATTATGAGGAAGGGAAGAGGTCTTGTGCCACAGTAGGTGGCATCGCTGCCTCTGAGCCAGGGGCTCTGGGTTTGAATCCCACTCCACAGAAGCTGCGTTACTAACATGGCCAAACAGGTCGATTATCACCTGTAAATCCTTCCAATGGGCCTAGGGCGGGGTGATAAGGACAGGTGGCTCCTGGCCAAGGCATACACGATGTGGAATGGTGCTTCAGGCTAGCGGTTTGTTCCAAGAAAACAAGCAATGGAAAACAAACATAAGCATGAGTTCTGTCTGCCTCATAAAAACATAAGAACTAGGTGCAGGAGTAGGCAATTCAGTTCCTCAAGCCTGCTCCGCCATTCAATATGATCATGGCTGATCTCTTCTCAGGTTCATCTCCACCTTTCTGCCCTCTCCCCATGACCCTTCATCCCACTACTAATTACTCTATCTATCTCCTCCTTAAGCTTTTGATTTGATTTGATTTATTATTGTAGCATGTATTAGTATACAGTGAAAAGTATTGTTTCTTGCGTTCTATACAGACAAAGCATACCATTCATAGAGAAGGAAACAAGAGAGTGCAGAATGTAGTGTTACAGTCATAGCTAGGGTGTAGAGAAAGATCAACTTAATGCAAGATAGGTCCATCCAAAAGTCTGACGGCAGCAGGGAAGAAGCTGTTCTTGAGTCAACATGTCCGCTATGACTCTCACCAACTTTTACAGATGCACCATAGAAAGCATTCTTTCTGGTTGTATCACAGCTTGGTATGGCTCCTGCTCTGCCCAAGACCGCAAGGAACTACAAAATGTCATGAATGTAGCCCAATCCATCAGGCAAACCAGCCTCCCATCCATTGACTCTGTCTACACTTCCCGCTGCCTCGGCAAAGCAGCCAGCATAATTAAGGACCTCACGCACCCTGGACATTCTCTCTTCCACCTTCTTCCATCGGGAAAAAGATACAAAAATCTGAGGTCACATCCCAACCAACTCAAGAACAGCTTCTTCCCTGCTGCCGTCAGACTTTTAAATGGACTTACCTTGCATTAAGTTGATCTTTCTCTACACCCTATCTATGACTGTAACACTACGTTCTGCACTCTCTCCTTTCCTTCCCTATGAATGGTATACTTTGTCTGCAGAGCACGCAAGAAACAATACTTTTCACTGTATGCTAATACATGTGACAAAAATAAATCAAATCAAAATCAAATATTGCACAATGCCCATCGCCTGGGAATATGTTAAAGGAGGGAGTTCACCTTGGTCACAGCTCTGGGGAAGAAGCTCTTCCTGAACCTGGTCGTACTCCATTCCATTAGCATTCGCAATAAATGCTAAAATTTTATTTGCCCTCCTTATTACCCACTGCAACTGCATACTAACTTTCTGTGGTTTGTGCATGAGGACACGCAGATCCCTCTGCGCTAAGCACTCTGAAATTTCCCTTTATAAGTATATATAAGTTTCCATTTAGATAATAAATTATCTTTTTACTCCTCCATCCAAAATGGATAACCTCACGCTTATCCACATTAAATCCCATTGGCCAACTTTTGGCCCACTCACCTAACCTATCCATATTCATTTGTAAATTTCTTATTCCCTTATTGCAACTTGCTTTCCCACCTATTTTAGTGTCATCCACAAATTTGGCTCGAGTACACTCTATCCCTCCATCCAAGTGATGTAAATAGTTGGGGCCCAGGGACCGGTTTCTGTGGCGCACCACTTGTTGCAGCTTGCCAACCAAAAAAAGATATGTCTCCCGTTGCAGGAAGTCTTCTAAATGTATGAGTAAAGGCCCAATGCCCAAAATATCAGCTTGCCTTCTCTCTTGACTGCTGCGCTTTCTATCTGTTCCCTAATCTTTAAACCAGAAACAAACAACTGGAAGTTAGAAGGTCTGACACCTTTTTCAAGTTTATTTATTCTGTCATGTAATGTGGGCATATTATCCATCTCCAAATACCCTAGCACTGAGTGGCTTGCTTTTCAGAGGTCAGCTAAGAGTTAAACTTTTCAGTTATGGATTTGGAATCACGTGTAGGCCAGAGCAGATAAAGATGGCAGCATTGTCTCACGTCCATTGCGTCTTTGTCAATTTCTTCTTAACTCCAACCTATTTCTGACTTTCCATTCTGCCCCTTCCCTCCTCTCCAAGTATATAATTCATCACATTTCATGGGGAGACAATGGCCTAGTGGTATTATCGCAGGACTATTAATCCAGAAACTCAGCTAACGTTCTGAGGGACCTGGGTTCGAATCCTGCCATGGCAGATGGTGGAATTTGAATTCAATAAAAAATATCTGGAATTAAGAATCCAGATGACCATTGTGGATTATTGGAAAACCCATCTGGTTCACTAATGTCCTTTAGGGAAGGAAACCTGCCATCCTTACCTGGTCTGGCCGATATGTGACTCCAGAGCCACATCAATGTGGTTGACTCTCAACTGCCCTCCAAGGGCAACTAGGGATGGGCAAGAAATGCTGGCCAGTCCCATGAATGAACAGAATCACTTTTCAGTTCAGTAAAAGGGGTCAATTGACTCAGAATGGTAACTGTGTTTATCTCTCCACAGATGCTGAGTTTATCCATTTTTTCTTTCAGATTTTCAGCATCCGCAGTATTTTGCTTTTATTGTAAGGAACACAGGTTTCACCCCCAAGAGGACATTGCTGAACCAGATGGGGTTTTTTTTAAACATCAATCTCATGGTCATTATTACTGAAACTAGTTTTTAATTCCAGATTTTAAAATTAATTTAGTTTAAATTCCACCACCTCCCATGGTGGGATTTGAATCCACATCCCCAGAACATTACTGCGGGTGCTGGAATCTAAAACAGAAACAGCTCTGATGGAGGATCAACCAGACTCGAAACGTTGGCTCTGTTCTCTTTCCACAGAGGCTGTCTGACCTGCTGAGAATTTCCAGCGTTTTCTGTTTCTATTCCCCAGAACATTAGTCTGGATTGCTATTCCAATGACGTATCCATGATCCCGCCATCTCCCACACCATACTATCTATCAATTGTACATCACTATTTAGCAAAGGTCACCTACACGCAGAATCACTTTATCAGGAGCCTGAGTGTAAAATATTTGTTTTGCTCAGTGGCAGTCACGTTGAATTTGTCAAGAAATGATTAAATAGCTTCCAATACTTAACTGCGACCTGTTTTAACCCACAGTTTTTCAATCCCAATCCACAACTCCAATTTAAAAGATCTTAACATACTATTGTGAATACTGGAAATCTGAAATAAAACCAAACGGGCTGGAGAAACAACCAGCGGGTCAGGTGGCATCTAAATTTTTTTTTAAAGTTTATTTATTAGTCACAAGTAAGGCTTACATTAACAGTGTAAAGAAGTTCCTGTGAAAATCCCCTAGTCGCCACATTAGAACATAGAACAGGACAGCACAGAACAGGCCCTTCGGCCCACGATGTTGTGCCGAGCTTTATCTGAAACCAAGATCAAGCTATCCCACTCCCTATCATCCTGGTGTGCTCCATGTGCCTATCCAATAACCGCTTAAATGTTCCTGAAGTGTCTGACTCCACTATCACTGCAGGCAGTCCATTCCACACCCCAACCACTCTCTGAGTAAAGAACCTACCTCTGATATCCTTCCTATATCTCCCACCACTAACCCTATAGTTATGCCTGGAGCTTCTTTAATAATTGCATCAAATCCCTTTTCTTTTCCTCTTAAATGTTTTTCCTTTCCTTATCCTTAAAACTATCATGCTCCCCGTGGACATTTGAGGTGGTGCTAAAGATGGACATGGGCGTTACCGGCTGGCCAGCATTTCTTGCCCATCCCTAGCTGCCCGAGGGCAGTTGAGAGTCAACCACATTGCTGTGGCCCTGGAGTCACATGTTCAGGTCAACGCACCTAACCAGCCCGTCTTTCAGACTGTGGGAGGAAACCGGAGCACGCGGAGGAAACCCACGCAGACACGGGGAGAACGTGCAGACCCCACACAGACAGTGACCCAAGCGGGGAATCGAACCCGGGTCCCTGGCGCTGTGAGGCGGCAGTGCTAACCACTGTACCACCATACCGCCCCTAGGTTTTGATGACAGGTCATTAAATTGAAGCTGGAATCCTATTACCGTTCATACCGGCGAGATTTTCCTTTCCGGCCGCAATGAACGGAGATTTGGCAGGCCGCCAAATTCTCTGCAGCGAGAGCGTGGCATGAACAGCAGGTAAGATGGCACCCTCTGTTTCTCTCTCCACAGATGCTGCCAGGCCTGCCGGGTACTTCCTGCAACTTTCTGTTGTGGTTTCTTGCCACATGTAACATTGTTCATCTTCACTACTGAGAGGACTGTGGGAGGATTGTAATTCATTGTTCCATCGCTGGACTACCATTCATCTGCGTTTAGTCCGTTATCCCTTAAGGAGACCCTAATGACGACGTGCCTTTAATTTAGAGGCTTAGCGTGTCTTAAGGCTTATTCAGCCATGTCATTTGAGGCACTAAATCTCCAGTTAAACCTTTGCCATCTAGTTCACCGGGGTCAGCTCTGACAGCGAGGTATTCTCATCATGTCCATTGTTGTTGTGTATCTTGGCCTAGGGAAGCTATTTTCAGGTTTTGTCGCTATCCCCATCATATCTGAGATAATGGGGACGGAGTACAAATCAATAACATTCCTCACATTTCTCTCGCCAGGACTGTTAATACTCACAAATTAGATTTGCATAGCATGCAATCTATCAGGCTGACAGATAATCATTTAACAGCCCTCAAATACCCTTTTAAACCGCCTATCACAGGTTGTTATTAAAATGCAGAAGGGTGGGTTGGTTGAAACATAGGACCCATGCAAAGATAATCATCTCCTCAAGCATCTTTGGGATGCTTTACTATATTAAAAGTACTATATAAATGCAAGTTGTCGCTGTTGTTTCCATCCTATTGAAGAGACTCATATCTGGAGATGCATCAAGACAGCTTTCAAGAAAGATACATGCTTGTAATTATATTTAAGTCGTTTTGCATCCTTAGACTAAAGATCGCTATCTGGGTTCATTAATGGCTACCTGTGAATCTGTATCCCCAATAAGGGCTGCACGATGGCACAGTGGTTAGCACTGCTGCCTCACAGTGCCAGGGACCCGACTTCAATCTCGGCCTCGGGTGACTGTCTGTGTGGAGTTTGCATGTTCTCCCCGTGTCTGTGTGGGTTTCCTCCGGGTGTTCTGGTTTCCTCCCACAGTAAGAAGTCTCACAACACCAGGTTAAAGTCCAACAGGTTTATTTGGTAGCAAAAGCCACTAGCTTTCGGAGCGCTGCCCCTTCCCCCGCATTTCTCCCACAGTCCAAAGATGTGCGGGTTCGGTTGATTGGCCATGCTAAATCGCTCTTTAGTGTCAGGAGGATTAGCAGGGTAAATGTGTGGGGTTACGGGGATAGGGCCTGGGTGGGATTGTTGTCAGTGCAGGTTCAATGGGCTGAATGGCCTCCTTCTGCACTGTAGGGATTCTCTGATTCTAATATATGTTACATGTGAATCAAGGAAAAAAACTGAAGGGTGAGGTAAGTTAATGGAAAAATAATATGCAGGTAGACTTTGCAAACAGACTCAAGAGCTTCACATACAGGATGTGCGGGTGGGGAAGTTGAGGGGGGTTGGGACGAGGTGAGGCCAGGGTTCATTCATATAAAAATGTTGATAGGTATCTTCTCTGAACCCAAATTAAAATCTGCCTCCTTTATAGTTTCAGTAAAACTGAAGTGTTTGTTTGATGGGGTTAAACACACGGATGAGGCTGTGTCTTTTACATGACTTCAGTAGCTGGCACAATGATCTGGATTGAGTGTTACCCGCAGAGAGCACGGGTCCAGGAATGAACTCACCGCCTTCAACACACTGAGTCCCAATCACTGCTGTGTCACTATTGAGTGCGGAGGGGAGGTGATGGCCGAGTGGTATTATCGCTAGACTATTAATCCAGAAACTCAGCTAATATTCTGGGAACCCGGGTTCGAATCCTGCCACGGTAGATGGTGGAATTTGAATTCAATAGAAATTATCTGGAATTAAGAAGCCAGCAATGACCATGAAACCAATGTGAGCTTTGACAAAGGGTCATCTGGACTCAAAACATTAGCTCTTTCCTCTCCTTACAGATGCTGCCAGACCTGTTGAAATTTTCCAGCATTTTCTCTTTTGGTTTCAGATTCCAGCATCCCCAGTAATTTGCTTTTAAACCATTGTCGATTGTCGGAAAAACCCATCTGGTTCACTAATGTCCTTTTGGGGAAGGAAATCTGCCGTCCTTACCTGATCTGACTTACATGTGACTCCAGAGCCACAGCAATGTGGTTGACTCTCAACTGCCCTCGAACAGCCAAGGATGGGCAATAAATACTGGCCCAGCCAGTGATGCCCATGTCCCACAAATGAATAAAAAAGAAAAAAAGCCAGAGGGTCATAGAATCTCTACAGCGCAGAAGGAGGCCATTTGGCCCATTGAGTCTGCACCAACCACAATCCCACCCAGGCCCTATTCCCGTAGCCCCATACATTTACCCTAACTAGTCCCCCTGACACTAAAGGGCAATTTAGCATGGCCAATCCATCTAACCCACACATCTTTGGACTGTGGGAAGAAACCGGAGAACCTGGAGGAAACCCACGCAGACATGGGGAGAACGTGCAGATTCCACACAGACAGTGACCCAAACTGGGAATTGAACCAGGGTCCCTGGTGTTGTGAGGCAGCAGTACTGACCACTGTGCCACCGTGCCACCCATCACCTCAAATGTTAGTGCGGAGCATGATAGTTTTAACAATCAGGAAAGGAAAAACGTTTAGGAGGAAAAGAAAAGGGATTTGATGCAATTATTAAAGAAGCTCCAGCCCTCCAATCAGTGGATTACAGCGGAATTGCTGATGATGGCGCGCTGGGCACTCCATCCAGATAGAGGAGAATTTTCCCATTCCTGCATCTAATTGTTTTGTAAATGATTTCAGAATTTTTTTTTTGACCTACACTGATCTGGATGTTTATTCCTCATGCTTATCATTCTTTCTAGTTTTAAAAGTTTATTTATTAGTAGGCTTACATTAACACTGCAATGAGGTTACTGTGAAAATCCCCTGGTCGCCACACGGTACAGCACCTGGTCAGGTACACTGAGGGAGAATTTAGCATGGCCAATGTGCCTAACCAGCACAACTTTCAGACTGTGAGAGGAAACCCACGCAGACACAGAGAGAATGTGAAAACTCTGCACAGTCAGTGACCCAAGCTGGGGATTGAACCCTAGTGCTACAAGACAGCAGCGTTAACCACTGTGCCACAGTGCTGCCCTACTAAGAAACATTTCTTTATATCACTCCTTAATTTACCTTCCACTATTTTAAACCTCTGTCATCTTATAGTCACCCCATTTAACTTGAGGCCTGACATGAAGGGTTTTGCTGCAGCTTAATATAAACAGGTAATTTAAAATGACATTACACAGTCTCTTACTGAGGTTTAACTGTCTACAGTGTGGTGCATGTTAACAAGGTCTATCAGAGGCTTAAAGATTATTTAATGCATGTAGCTTTCCTGAAATTTAATTTGCTCAATATATATTTATGTCAGGTTTATATATTATCAACCATTGGAGTCCATAGCACCTAAGTTTACGTCCTCAGTAACGCTGAGTGTTCCACAACACCATTCTCCAGTTGGACGGAGCTGAAATTAGAAACATGTGGTCAGGGATTAAGGAGTACGGCTGTAATCCAGGATTTTCCATCTATCCCTGAATGTAATTACTGTGAATCCAATACTAAATGCAAATGAGAGCAGATGTTCAGTGTCTAAGTAAAGCATTATGTACTTAATGTATCTCTGATGCTCTGAATTATTGCAGTAACTGCAGGTTATTGATTTCCTCCCAGGCCTAATGATACAGTTGAAATTCCAGATTATACAAGAAGCGGCTGGCACATGAACATATCGGGGGGGTGGGGGCTGTACTTCAGTTGAGTAGAGACCACATAACAACATAAAACAAGACATGGATTGAGGATCCAGCAAGTAACAAAGAACAAAGAAAAGTTCAGCACAGGAACAGGGCCTTTGACCTTCCAAGCCCGTGCCGATCATGGTGCTCTAACTAAACTAAAAAAAAACCTTCTGCCCTTACCCAATCTGTATCCCTCTATTCCCTCCCTATTCATGTACCCATCCAGATACCTCTTAAATGTTGCTAATGCGCCTGCTTCCACCACCTCCTCTGGCGCGTTCCAGGCACCCACCACTCTCTGCGTGAAAAACCTCCCCTGAACATTTCCCTTAAACTTTCCCCCTCTCACCTTGAACCTGTGCCTCCTTGACACTTCTATTCTGGGAAAAAGCCTCTGACTATCCACCCTGTCTATGCCTCCCATAGGTTTGTAGACCTCTATCAGGTCTTCCCACCGTCTTTCCAGCGAAAGCAATCAGAGTTTATTCAACCTCTCCTCATAGCCAAAGCCCTCGAGACCAGGTAACATCCTGGTGAACTTTCTTTGCACTCTCCAGACAGGATTTACACACACGGCGTAAACTGTCACAGTTATCCTAGACCTCATTTTACTGAGAGAGAGAGAGAATTTATGATTATATTGTGGCTAACATGACCTCAGTGTTCCGAAAATGCTTTACGGCCAATGAAGTACTTTTGAAGCCTAGTCACCTGTTGTAAAGTAGGAGATCTGATAGCCCATGGATAAGAATGAGATAAATGAACACATCATTTACTTTCTTTAAGGAAGTTAATTGAGGGATTAAATATTGCCCGGGACACCAGGAATAGCCTCGCCTGGCCTTCATCGAATAATGCTCAGGAATTCTACTCGAGAGAGGAGACAAGGCTTTAAGATTAACTTCTCATCAAAAAGACATCTGACAATGCAGCATTCCCACAGTAATGCATTGAAATGCCAGCCTCGATTTTATGAACATGTCTCTGGAATATTCCTGAATCCACAACATTCTGACTCTAGGGATGAGAATGCTACCAACCAAACCATGACTGACCACAAGTGGTTTTTTTGCTCTTTCTTGAATTTTTTATATATGTATGCTGAAGGAATGAAGGTCCAAAAAGTATACTCAGTTTCCGATACATGTTTGGCTAAAATATACTTGATTTTGATTTGATTTGATTTATTATTGTCACATGTATTAGTATACAGTGAAAAACATTGTTTCTTGCGCACTATACAGACAGAGCATACCATACATAAGGAAGGAAAAGAGAGATTGAAAAATGTAGTGTTACAGTCATAGTTGGGCGTAGAGAAAGATCAACTTAATGCAAGGTAGGTCCATTCAAAAGTCTGATGGCAGCAGGGAAGAAGCTGTTCTTGAGTCGGTTGGTACGTGATCTCAGACTTTTATATCTTTTTCCCGATGGAAGAAGGTGGAAGAGAGAATGTCCGGGGTTGCCTGGTGTCCTTAATTATACTGGCTGCTTTGACGAGACAGTGGGAAGTGTAGACAGAGTCAATGGATGGGAGCAGGTTTGAGTGATGGACTGGGCTTTGTTCACGACCCTTTGTAGTTTATTGCGGTTTTGGACAGAGCAGGAGCCATACCAAGCTGTGATACAACCAGAAAGAATGCTTTCTATGGTGCATCTGTAGAAGTTGGTGAGAATTGGAGTAGACATGCCTGAAAGAGATGCTGCAGGTCTCCTGCCAACTCTCCAGCTAATGAACAAGACCCACATCACCTTCGATAAATGCCACCCTGCACCATACTTCTACAACTGTCATTTACATATTTTCATGAGGCTATATTGTCTGTTATGTTTCCAAGCGCAGTAGACCAATTTCAAGGCCCAACCAAAAATTTAGATCAGCCAATGTGTAGTTCTGAAAGGAATTGTCACCTATCTGTCACGCTGTGATGAGGTGGTAATTCAGTAAGTATTCCTCCAACCCCATTCCCTGTTGTTTTTAAGGTAATGGTTTGCTTTTTTATTGAAGAAAAAAAGTTTACGTTTGGTTTATTTATTAGTGTCACAAGCAGGCTTACATTAACACTGCGATGAAGTTACTGTGAAAATCCCCTAGTCGCCACACTCCGATGCCTGTTCGGGGTACACTGAGGGAGAATTTAGCATGGCCAATGCACCTAACCAGCACGTCTTTAAGACTCGGTAAGGAGTCTCACAGCACCAGGTTAAAATCCAACAGGTTTATTTGGAATCACGAGCTTTCGGAGCGCTGCACCTTCATCAGGTTGTGGGAAGAAAGTGGAGCACCCGGAGGAAACCCACGCAGACACGGGGAGAACGTGCAGACTCCACACAGACAGTGACCCAAGCTGGGAATCGAACCCAGGTCCCTGGTGCTGTGAGGCAGCAGTGCTAACCACTGTGCCACCGTGCCGCCCATAAAGCAACAGAACACGGGGAAATCATTGGTAATGGTGTGATACCTTTTACTATCCATATACTTAAAAGAAAATTCAATTCAGTTTACGCGGTTGTTATAAATGTTTGCTGTAAGCTGCTCTGCCAGATTTTGCAACCTAATAGCAGGCCATTCAGCCCAGCAGATCCATGCTGGCGTTCATGCTCCATATAAATCTCCTCTCACCCTGATGCTGAACATGCTGGAAAGGCTCTGAAGAAAAACGTCATCCAGACTCAGAATGTTAATTCTTTCTCTCTCCACAGATGCTGCCAGACTTGCTGAGTTTTTCCAGCATCTTCTATTTTTACTGCTCCCACCCTACTTCATCTCCTCCTCCCCCCAAAAAACACAATTTAATCTTCTACTTCTTTCTTTGGTATTTCTCTAGCTTGCCTTTATTTAAAATTCATTGACATTATGTGGGCATTGCTGGCTGGCCCACCATTTATCGCTCATTCCTTACTGCCCTCCATTTCAGGGGGCAATTGAGGGCCAACCACATTGCTGTGGATCTGGTGTCACATGTAGGCCAGGCCAGGTAAGGACGGCAGATTTCCTTCCCTAAAGGGCATCACGACAGCGGTTTCATGGTCATCATTAGACTTTTAATTCAAGATTTGAATTAAATTTGAACCCGGGTCTCCGAATCTTGCCCTGGGTCTCGGGATCACTAGTCCAGTGACAATAGCACTATGCCATTGCTTCCCCTGACAGTTGCATCAAGTGTTGATAAAAGTCCTCGATTTCAAACTCACTGACCAACAGGGGGAGTATCTGCACCATGCCAGTCGCTGTAGGACCACAGGCTGTGCTCCCCTTCGAAAGGGAGAGCTGTCTAATGGTGATTTAACCTGAGGGTCACCACATCTCAGGCAAGGAGCAAGGTTGAGCAGGTGGGGCCTTCATGAATAACCTCAGCCGGTACGGGAATTGAACCCATGCTGTTGGCATTGCTCTGCATCGCATCACGCCTCAGCTGTCCAGCCAACTGAGCTAACTGACCCCCAGAACAATACAGACCGCAACAGTTCATGACCCACTGCCACCTTCTCTCAAGGACAGCCAGTAATCGGCAATAGATACCAGCCTTGCCCGCGGTAATCATTTCTGAAGAATTAACATAGAGACATCGGAAATAGAAGCAGAGGCAGGCCATTCGGTCCTCCAAGCCTGAACAAAGAATAAAGAATAAAGAAAACTACAGCACAGGAACAGGCCCTTCGGCCCTCCAATCCTGTACGGACAATGCTGCCCGACTGAACTAAAACCCCCTACCCAAAGAACAAAGAAAATTACAGCACAGGAACAGGCCCTTCGGCCCTCCAACCCTGTACGGACAATGCTGCCCGACTGAACTAAAACCCCCTACCCAAAGAACAAAGACAGGAACAGACCCTCCGCCATTCATTATTATCGTGGCTGATCATCAAATTCAATATCCTGATTCCGCCTCCCCCCACATCCCTTGATCCCTTCAGCCCAGGAACTATATCTAATTTCTTCTCGAAATCATGAATGATACAGAAAGAGCCCTGAGCCTGAACACTGTATCACTGAGTAAAACAAAAGCAGCATTTTTTTTGCAAAGTAGAGTGGAGGCTGACTGTTGGAATAAGTCAAGAAATCCTCACACTTTTGAGATTTCTTTTTCCTTTGGCTATCTCTCTGTAAATCCTCACGGCACAGTAGGAGGCCATTTGGCCCGTCGTGTCTGTAAGTTTGATGTAATTATAGTTATTAGAGAGTTATTAAGTGCCTGTAATCAGACGCGGTAACCTGAGGCATGTGGGTGTGGTAAGATCTTGCCAACTATTGCTGAACTTGACAGTAATATGAACTCCACAGAACTCGGTGCAGTCGCGGCTCTTGTGGGCTGTGCTGTCAACATTCATTTGAGAGGCTACATGGGCAGTACCGTCCCATCAGGAATCAGGCATATCTGTTCTGTGTAGGTAATTGTCCAGGGCAGAGTGGGGTTAACAAATAGCTTTCAATGAATATATTACATTTAAATTACATAACATGAGATGCAAGTGAGTTAATTACTATCCATAAAAAGCACCACATTAGGCTTACTGTAAAGCAGAAACTCTGATCAGCAAAGTCCACGTACAGATGATTAATACACTTATGCTACATTCCTTTGGTCTGCTGTTTTAAGGCAGGCTTTAATCCTGAATAGACAATTTAATGCTAGCACGCATTATGACATATGACACACATTATGTATTGACAAGAATGCCATACCAATGATCATTAATCAGAATTTTTATTTTATTGTTTTACTTTTGCTACGCACGACCTAAGTACAGGTTTGGCTTTAATCCAATAAAGAAGCTATGAGGAAGAGCCTTTAGCCCTTCCCGGGTAGATGGGCTGAATGGCCATTGTGGTTTCTGCCTTATTTCCATTTTCTATGTTTCTATCAAGAAGAAATTAGATGTACCTCATGGGACTAAAGGGATCAGGTGATATGGGAGGCAGGGGGAAGGTCTGAGCAGGATGTTGAATTCGATGATCAGCCATGATCAAGGTGAATGGCGGAGCAGCCTCAATGGGCCGAATGGCCTACCCCTGCTTCTAGTTTCTATGTTTGCATTAACCTGATGTGAGGGGAAAGGGACAAATCTTCCACTTCTGCCATCAGAATCCATGGAATCATAGAATCCCGACAGTGCAGAAGGAGGCCAATCGGCCCATCGAGCCTGCACCACAAAACAATCCCACCCAGGCCCTATCCCCATAACCCCACATATTTACCCCGTTAATCTCGCTGACACTAAGGAGCAATTTAGCATGTCCAATCCATCTAACCCACACATTTTTGGAGTGTGGGAGGAAACCAAAGCACCCGGAGGAAACCCACGCAGACATGGGGAGAATGTGCAAATTCCACACAGTCACCCAGGCCGAGAATCAAACCAGGGTGTCTAGTGCAGAAGGAGGCCATTCGGCCCACTGAGTCTGCACTGACCACAATCCCACCCAGGCCCTATTCCCATAATCCCACATATTTACCCTGCTAATCCCCAAACACTAGAGTCAATTTAGCATGGCCAATCAACCTAATACACATAACGTTTGGACTGTGGGAGGAAACCGGAGCACCCGGAGGAAACCCAGGCAGACACGGGGAGAATGTGCAAACTCTACACAGACAGTGACCCGAGGCCGGAATTAAACCCGAGTCCCTGGTGCTGTGAGGCAGCAGTGCTAACCACTGTGCCACCATCTGTCCCTGTGCCGCCCCATAGATTACAGAAATATCAGCTCTCGTGACGTGCTTATATGCTCAATTTTAAATAAAATAAATCTGGCCGCCTCGTACACAATCTACCAAGCCCCACTGATCGACAGCCAATGACATTATAACTGCAGCTGAGGGTCATCGACCTGACCTCTTGGCCCTTCCCCATTTCACAACCATTCGGAATGTCCCGATGCAACCAGTGACCTCAGGGTGTCCTCATTTTGGAGTGTAGTCACTGGTGCCTTCAGGTTGGGTTCTTAAGTATGTTCAAGGCTGAGATAGATTTTTAGTTAGTAAGGGAAACAAGGGTTATGGGGATAAGACGGGAAAGTGGAGTTGAGGATTATCATATCACATCAATCATGATCTGAATGAGCCTTCGAGCCTGTTCTGCCATTCAATATGGTAATGGCTAATTCTCCATCTCAATACAACACTCCTGGGTTCTCCCCATACGTCTTCTTGACATCTTTAGAGTCAAGAAATCTGTTTTCCTGGAGCAGGCAGGTACATTGCTTCAGTTTTCCTTGTGCTGGTCATAGGGCTGAAGTTGTTGCGTGTAATTGGAGAACAGGTCCATGCTATATTGTATGTCCAGCTCTGAACCGGCAGCTAGTGCACAATCATCAGCTACAAGGGCGGCACGGTGGCACAGTGGTTAGCACTGCTGCCTTACAGCGCCAAGGATCTGGGTTCGATTCCCAGCTTGGGTCACTGTCTGTGTGGAGTTTGTACATTCTCCCCATCTCTGCGTGGGTTTCCTCTGGGTGCTCCGGTTTCTTCCCACAGTCCAAAGATGTGTGGGTTAGATGGACTGGCCATGCTAAGTTGCCCCTTAGTGTCAGGGGTGACTTGCTAGGGTAAATGCATGGGGTTATGGGGATAGGGTCTGGGTGGGATTATGGTTGGTGCAGACTCGATGGGCCAAATGGCCTCCTTCTACACTGTAAGATTCTATGAAGAAATCACATGGTATGTCCTTGGAGAACTTGCCAGGAGTTATCTCAGATTGACTGACTTCTTATCCACACAATATCTAATTTTGGTGCCAGCATCATCATCGTGGAAGGTACCAGAGAGCGTGGCAGAGGAAAAATTGCTAAAGAGGGTTAGGGCTAGTACATAGTCCGTTTAACTCCATCGGTTCGAAGTCACAACATCCAGGACACACACAGGCGAACCTTCATGCCAAACAATTGTGGTGAATTTTTCAGATCAGCAGAATGTCTCCATTAAAGACCCTCATGGTTGACTGTGTCAAAGGCATTGGTCAGGTCACCAAATGTGGTGGAGAGGTCCATGTTCTCTTCTTGGCCTTCCTCTTGAGTCCAACGGCAAACGCCATATCAGTGGTTCCTCAAACTTTTCTGAAACCACGCTGACTCTCCGGCCGCGGATCATCGATGAGATGTTGCACTGAGTGATTCAGAAGGGTGAGAATCATAGAATCCCAACAGTGCAGAAGGAGGCCATTCGGCCCACTGAGTCTGCACCGACCACAGTCCCACCCAGGCCCCATTCCCATAACCCCACATATTTACCCTGCTAATCCCCAAACACTAGAGTCAATTTAGCATGGTCAATCAACCTAATTTGCATAATCTTTGGACTGTGGGAGGAAACGGGAGCACCCGGAGGAAACCCAGGCAGACACGGGGAGAATGTGCAAACTCCACACAGACAGTGACCCAAGGCCGGAATTGAACCTGGGTCCCTGGTGCTGTGAGGCAGCAGTGCTAACCACTGTGCCACCGTGCCACCCATAACTGGTTCTGGTGAAGATTTTTCTGGTGGTAAAGGGCAGTAAGATTTCTCTATGATTGTCACAAAATCGACAAGCTCCTTTCTGATTGTACAGATAGATGGTGAAGTTATCTTTATATTCTTGTGGGATTGTTCCTTACTCCCACATAGAATGAAAGAGCTCAGTGACCTTCTTGACCAGACATTGACCTCCAGCCTCAGAGACTTGGGTATCATCAGCCCCTGGGCCTTTGCCAGTAGGCAGGTGTTTGATTGCGTTCATCGTGTCTAACAGTGTGGGAGGGTCATCAAGAAAGCAGTTAATGACAACCTGTGGTAGACTGTGATTGCTGCTTCGTTGATGAATGAAGGTCGATTGAGGAGATGGTTAAAATGTTCTGCCATTCTTTCGAGAATTTGGGTTCTGTCTGTGAGCAGTGTTGACCCATTGGCACCAAAGATTGGCAACAAGCCAACAGACTGGATAGATTTCAGAGCATTCTAGAATCTATTCCAGTCTTTGTGGTTTATATCATAGAATCCCTACAGTGCTGAATGAGGCCATTTGGCCCATCACATCTGCACTGGCAACTATCCCACCCATGCCCTATCCCAGTAACCCTGCTACCCTACTAATTTCCCTGACACCAGGCATCAATTTATCATGGCCAATCAACCTAACCCGCACATCTTTGGACTGTGGGAGGAACCGAAGCACTCGGAGGAAACCCACGCAGACGCGGAAAGAACGTGCAAACTCCACCCACACAGTCACCCGAGGTCTCCGGTGCTGTGAGGCAGCAATGCTAACCACTGCTAAGCCCAGATATGACTAAAGTCCACCCGTTTTCTGATAAAGCCAAGTGCCCAGACTCTCTCCCTCAGATTGCAGTGGACATTTTGGTAGCCACAGTGCTTGGATAGTTATGACTTGTCATTAAGTCTGTCCAATTCAGACCTCGAGTGACTGTCTGGAGTTTGTATATTCTCCCAGTGTCCGCATGAGTTTCCTCCGGGTGCTGCAGTTTCTTCCCCCAATCCAAAGATTTGCTGGTTAGGTGAGTTGGCCATGTTAAATTGAACGCTTAGTGTCAGGGGGATTAGCAGGGTAGCAGGGTTACTGGGAATAGGGCATGCGTGGGATAGTTGCCAGTGCAGACTCGATGGGCCAAATGGCCTCATTCAGCACTGTAGGGATTCTATGATGGAGACCACAAAGACTGGAAGAGATTCTAGGATTCTCTGAAATCTATCCAGTCTATTGGTTTATTGCCAATCCTTGGTGCCAATGGATCAACACTGCTCAAGGACAAAACCCAAATTCCAGGAAGAATGGCAGAACATTTTAACCATCTCCTCAATCGACCTTCATCCATCAAGGAGAGGAGAGGAGAGGACTTTGCACTTGTGAATTTCTGACTCAGAGGCCAGGGTGCTGGTCACTGAGCCAAGGATGGCATCTGAGACAAATACTGTAGATGCAGTTAACACAGAAAACACAGCATCAGACTCAACAACATGGGCAAAATCTGTGCAAAAGAGAGACAGGTCAGAACCTGTGGTTTCAACTTCCGGTTGCTGGCAGAGAGGAGGGCCGTGGATGCCGGGGTGATCAGGATCGGGGATGCACTGGGTGGCAGAGGAGTGAGCTGGACGACACCCCACGAGCTCACTGAGTGCGCGGGGGTGAACGTCCGGTGCGCGGCCAATGCCATCCAAGACCTTAGAATGGTCGTGCTCGGACCCAAAGGCACAGATGGTCTCGAGGAGGCGCAACTGTGCGGTGGGATCCCGCCTGGGCGTACCCCTGCTCAGACGGAATTTCACATTGGCCCCAAGCCTAGACCCCCCCCGTCCCGGGTCAGGGGCCCCACCGCTTGATCTGCCTCGTGGAAATGCCCTCCGTGCCCTTTGTTACTGCACAGAGGCGTTTGCTGTACGGGCTACTGCTGCACACCTTCTATCACTTTCTGCACTGTAAGGTTTCTATGATTTCTATGATTCTATTACCGCTTCCTCACCCGTTGCCCAGACACACCTTGGCAGGCCCTGTTGCCGTCAGGCAGTAGAGGTCCCCAGTGAGGTCTCTCTACAGAGGGATCTCCCCCCACTATCTTGGGGACCTGGGCTGGAGGGTGGTGCATGCAGCAGTTCCATACAGTAATAGGTTCAATTGGCTCATGGACTCCCAAGCGACCTGCCCTTTTTGTACCCTTGTGGAGTCCGTGGACCACATCTACATTCAAGGCCATAGACTGCACTCCCTTTTTAGTTTCCTCAAAAAGCTTTTGTTGATTTTTTGTTTGCACATCAGTCCCACGCTCCTGATCTACGGGCGCCTGGTGCGTGGGGGGGGGCGGGGGGGGGGCGAGGGGGGGGGGGGGAAGCGGGGAAGGAGGAGGATCTCCTCGTGAACCTGCTCCTGGGCCTGGCAAAGCTTGCCATAAACAGGTCCAGGCAGCGGGCGACCGAGGGGGTTGTCCAATCTGACTGCCTGCCCCTCTACCGTGGCTATATTCAGGGCCAAGTGTCCCTGGAAAGGGAGCATGTGGTGTTCGGGGGCACAGTTGATGCCTTCCGTGCCCGCTGGGCACCGCAGGGGTATATTATAGATCCCTTTAATCACATTTTAATTTGATGTTTTAAGTTTCCCTTCTACTTTGTCTTTTTTTTCAGGCGGTTCCCCTCCTTTTGGGAGATGCCCAGTTTCATTTGTCCCCTCGTTAATTTGATTCAGTTCATTTGGTTGGTCAAAAAGATTGGTCAGAAAGGGTGGCACGGTGGCACAGTGATTAACACTGCTGCCTCAGCGCCAGGGACCTGGGTTCAATTCCTGGTTTGGGTCGCTGTCTTTGTGGAGTTTGTGTGTTCTCCACGTGGGTTTCCTGCGGGTGCTCCGGTTTCCTCCCACAGTCTGAAAGACGTGCTGGTTAGGTGCATTGACCCGAACAGGCGCCAGAGTGTGGGGACTCGGGGAATTTCACAGTAACTTCACTGCAGTGTTAATGTAAGCCTTACTTGAGAACCTGTGGTCCTTGCCCACCCACCTGATGAAGGAGCAGCGCTCTGAAAGTTCGTGGCTTGTGCTACCAAATAAACCTGGTGCTACCAAATAAACCTGTTGGATTTAACCTGGTGTTGTGAGAACTCTTACTGTGCTCGCCCATTTTAAATGCAGCTGTTACCAATAATCGGACGTTTATATTGGAAATGGGGAGCTATAGATTGATATGTGGTCCAAAGTTTTACGCTGCCGGTTCCCTCTTGGGGGGAAGAGATCTTTACAAGTTACAGAGAGTTAAGAACCCTGGTTTCACATTCTCCACTAGGGGTCTGTCCAATACTCCAAAAAAGTTTTCCATTCCAACAGCTCGTCACATCCGCTCGAAGTTCTGGGGAAGTCCTTTGCGGAATGTTGGATGAGTTGTCCCTCCTTGAAAGTTTCAGCTCGGCACGGGAGCTGTTTATTTCCAATTTTTTTAACTTCTCAATAGTTTGTCTTTTTTTTAAAGTAGGAAAATAAGTTATTTTACTAAGTGTTTGGGGATGGGGGGGAAAAGAGAGAAATTCACAATGAGTTAATTTCAGTAACCCGGAATATCAAGATGAAATAACAAAACAAGAGGGTTAATTTCTGCGGAGTGAACGGGACTGTGCTGGGGTGTGTTTTTGTTTGGAAAGGGGAGCTGAAATGAAGCTGTTTGCGGGATTGTTGGTGTTCCTCTTGGTCTCAGGGGTTTACTCCGCCCAGAACCTCCTGCTCCCCCTGAAGATCTCCTCTTACAATGGCTCGGGAGAGTCTCTGTTGGACAAGCGGAGTGCACTGTCAGGGGGCATCTCTCTGGCTTCCCAGCCTGCCGGAGCAGTCACCTTCCTCAACATGCTCAACAATCTCAAAGGAGATATCGGGAGAGGATACTACCTGGAAGTGCTCATCGGGACACCCCCACAGAAGGTGAGAAATGCGTTGCTTGTTTTAAGGGATTTTTTAAAAAAAGTGATATCTTATGAGTACAAAAGTTTCTCTTGTATTCAAAAGTTGTAGGAATAGAGTTGTAACCATAGAAATATGGTTAAAGTGGCCCAAACCATGGCAAAATATGTGTTTAAACCTCCTGCACTCTCCTATTTAACACTTATGTCCAATTTATAGCCATCTGACCACACCCCCCAAAAAAAAACAAAACCAGGACACACTGCATTTATTGGATACTGTTAATCCCCAATTCAGATTAATACCCCAACCAGTCAGTAACAAGAGACATCCGCCAACCTCCCCCTCCCCTCCCCTCCCCTCCCATGTGAATTGCCACAGGTTGGTGTTTTTGCTGTTAAAACTCAGAATCGCAGAAGTGTTGGGCCGAATGGCCTCCTTCTGTGCCCCAATGTGACTGCACCAGAATCTCTCCCTCTTTCCCCCCGCCCCCCCCCCCCCCATTCGTTTTCATGCTACTGCTTTTTCATATAATTTTCTATTAAACTGGCCTCAGATATGTTTGGTTATTGTGCTGCATCTTTAATTGTTAACGATTGTTCATCAGCCCGTCTTGTCCACAAACTTGATTTTCTTTCCCTTTCTTTTCCTTTGACTTTCTCTCTCTCTTTGCCCAATCTTTTACTCATAGAATCCCTACAATGCAGAAGGAGGCCATTCAGCCCATCGAGGCTGCACCAACAATAATCCCACCCAGGCCCTATCACCGTAGCCCCAAATATTTACCCTGCCTCTGACACTAAGGGGCAATTTAGCATGGCCAATAAACCTAACCCATATATCTTTTGGAGTGCAGGAGGAAACCGGAGCACCCGGGAGAAACCCACGCAGACTCGGAGAATGTGCAAATTCCACACAGACAGTCACCCAAGGCCGGAATTGAACCCGGGTCCCTGGCACTGAGAAAGCAGTGCTAACAGCCTGCCTGCCTGCCTCCCATATCCCTTGATCCCTTTAGCCCCAAGAACTATATCTAATTTCTTCTTGAAATCAGACAACATTTTGGCCTCAACTACACTGTGTGGTAGTGAATTCCACACATTCACCACTCTGGGTGAAGAAATTTCTCCTCACCTCAGTTAAAATCATAGAATCGTACAGTGCAGCAGGAGGCCACTTGGCACCGATTGCAATCCCACCCAGGCCCTATCCCCATAACCCCATGCATTTACCCTAGCTGGTCCTCCTGACACTAAGGGGCAATATAGCCTGGCAAATCCACCCAACCTACACGTCTTTGGACTGTGGGAGGAAACCGGAGCACCCGGAGGAAACTCAAGTAAACACGGGGAGGACGTGCAAACTCCACACAGACAGTGAACCACGCAGGGAATTGAACCTGGGTCCCTGGTGCTGTGGGGCAGCAGTGCTAACTATTGTGCCACCCCTAAACGTTCTAAAAGGTTTACCCCATATCCTCAAACTATGACCCCTAGTTCTGCACTCCTCCACTATCTGGAACATTCATTCTGGATCTACCCTGTTAGAATTTTATAAGTTTCTTTGAGATCCCCACCCACTCTTTTAAACTCCAGTGAATATAATCCGAACCGACTTAACCTCTCCTCATATGACAGGAATCAGATGTTCACCACCATGCTACATAAGACTAAAATTTAGAACGTTGGCTGCAGGTCAACAGATGAGTGTTTTGATTTGTGTTTTAAAGTAGCCCCGAGGCTCTGTACGTGTCAGTGTTGAGCACATAATTAAAATAAAGACTGAGACACTCCTCTGCCCGAGAAATTTAGCTGTCTCTCCTCTCAAAGGACTATCTTTTTGACTATTCTTTTATCTGACCCATCCGCCGTGCTAACTTGTTTCTGCTTCCCTCTGCGTGTTCCCCTGTTTCCCACACTTGCACCCTCCCCCCCTCTTCTGTCCCATGTGAAGGTGAGTGTGGAAAAGTAATCCGCTTTATCACGGGTGGCACAGTGGTTAGCACTGCTGCCTCACAGCGCCAGGGACCCGGGTTCGATTCTGACCTCGGGGTCACTGTCAGTGTGGAGATTGCACGTTCTCCCCGTGTCTGCGTGGGTTTCCTCCGGGTGCGCCCAGTTTCCTCCCACAGTCCAAAGGTGTGCCGGTTGAATTTGATTTGATTTATTATTGTCGCATGTATTAGTATACAGTGAATGGTATTGTTTCTTGCACTGTAGAGCCAAAACATATCATTCATAGAGAAGATGTGGAGATGCCGGCGTTGGATTGGGGTGGGCACAGTTAGAAGTCTCTCAACACCAGGTTAAAGTCCAACAGGTTCATAGAGAAGGAAAGGAGAGTGTACAGAATATAGTGTTACAGTCATAGAAAGTTTTAGAAGCGTAGAACGAGAGGAAAAGATAGGATTAGATGATATGCTGGGCACAGCTTGCAAGAAGTCTCCTCGCACTGGCGCCATCTTGGAACCACATAAATGGATTGGTCATGGTAAATTGTCCCTTAGCGTCCCAAGACGTGTAGGTTAGGGGGATTAGCGCGGTAAATGCTTGGGGTACTGGATAGGGCGGGGTGTGGGCCTGAGTAAGATGCTGAGGGTCGGTGTAGACGAGATGGGCTGAATGGCCACATTCCACACTGTACGGATTCTTATGAAATATAAATCTGTCATTCCTGTGGGATATCCATATGGAAAATGTGAATGCTTCTCCTGAATAAAAGCGGACACGTGTCCATTTATGATGGGTAGCACACTTTTAAAATGAAGTTGACATTCTAAACTACAAGCAACTGTTTGTTATATTAGCAAATGAACAGCATGTTTTTGTTTGACATGTCAGTTGCAACTTTGAAATACCCTAAGATACTCCCTTGTTTAATATTAGTAACATTCTACTCGTGAAGAAGGATAGGCCAGTCACATTTCAGCCTTATTTTGTCCACTGTGTCGATGCAGTTTTTTTTCCCTTAGTCCCAACTCGAATAGGCTTTCACTGAAACATTAGCCAAATTTCAATCCCATTGGATTAGACCAATTTGAGAAATTGAGCCCAAGTGTTGTTCTGTTTGGGCTGCACTTGTATCCTGGTTACTATCTTGTGTGCTGGATAGATTGCTAAAGGTAGGAACAATCAATAAGGATCTTATTTTCCTACTCTCTGGAATATTTTTGCCCTGGGTGGGGTACTTTAAGCTTATGAGAAATTTGAGTGGATGAATTTGGGGCAACATGGTGACACAATGGTTAGCACAGCTGCCTCACAGCACCAGGGACCCGGGTTCGATTCCTGGCTTGGGTCACTGTCTGTGTGGAGTCTGCACGTTCTCCCCGAGTCTGCGTGGGTTTCCTCCGGGTGCTCTGGTTTCCTCCCACAGTCCAAAGATGTGCGGGTTAGGTTGATTGGCTATGCTAAATTATCCCTTAGTGTCAGGGGGATTAGCAGGGTAAACACGTGGAGTTACGGGAATAAGGCCTGGGTGGGATTGTGGCCAGTGCAGACTCGATGGGCCGAATGGCCTCCTTCTGCACTGTTGGGATTCTATGAATTATAACTTTAAACAGCTGAGTCAAAAAATGAGGGATGATTGAATGAAATAGACTGGTGGCAATTATTGGACATTCTGGGGGAGGATATGTTTTAAATGTATAGTGCTGAAAATGCAGGAGGAATATGTACCAAAACCAATCAAAATCCAGCAAACATGACCCACAATTGATTAACAAACACGTTATGCTGGTAAGAAGAAAAGCAATATTGCCAAACCCTGCAGAGAGGGGGAGGAAGTGGGGAGGGCGTGTAAACAAATTTAGAACTGATGATGAGCACAAGAAGATAAATATTCCTGCAGTCTGTGCGGAGTTTGCACATTCTCTCTGTGTCTGCGTGGGTTTTCCTCCGGGTGCTCCGGTTTCCTCCCACAGTCCAAAGATGTGCGGGTTAGGTTGATTGGCAAAGCTGAATTGCCCCTTAGTGTCGGGGGTTAGTAGGGTAAATAAGTAGGGTTATGGGGATAGAGCCTGGGTGGGATAGTTGTTGGTGTAGACTTGATGGGCCGAATGGCCTCTTTCTGCACTGTAGGATTCTATGATGCTTGCATTGAGTATTTGAAGAATGTATGCCGGTATCATGCCATTGCCAGAAAAAAGCAAAGTAAAATTGGCCTTCAAATATAACCCAGACAGGCTTGCATTTATCTAGCCACTTTTCATGTCAAAATACCCCTTCAAGACATTTCACGCAATTGCATTGAGGCAAGAAAGTGCTCAAAACACACAATCAGATTGTGAATAGATCATGTTTATAGTTGAAGAAGACCTAGAGCGAAGATTTAAGGCAATGGTGAACAGTATGCGATTTTGAGAGGTGGGTAGTTTGTTGAAAGCCGGTTAGGGTAGTCCCCGATTTCAATCCAAAGAGATAAAGCAAATATAGATCCATCAGTGTTTCCTCCAACCCGTTCTAAGCCTGAAATTCATTTTCTTTTTGAATCTTTCTGTGCCTTCAGCTGTCTTCTCTGACGTTAGTTAAAATCCACCTTTTCCTAAATTAATCCCTCCTTGCGTGTGCATAATCAATGACCCCACGCACCCCGGACATACCCTCTTCCGTGGTGGAAAAGATACAAAAGTCTGAGGTTGCCTACCAACCCAACTCAAGAACAGCTTCTTCCCTGCTGCCATCAGACTTTTGAATGGACCTACCTTGCATTAAGTTGATCTTTCACTACACCCTAGCTATGACTGTAACACTACACTCTGCACTCTCTTTTTTCCTTCCTCCCATGTACTCTATGAACGGTATGCTTTGTCTGCAGAGCGCGCAAGAAACAATACTTTTCACTGTGTCCCAATACATGTGACAATAATAAATCTAACCAAAAATGACGCTTGTGGGCCACTTTGGCAGCATTGAAAGCTGTGAAGGAATTCAAATTGTTGGATTAAATAAGCTTTAACTGAAGCCAAATGGTTCCATTGCTTAATCATGTGCACACTATCATTAAAAAATGAGCCAGCAACGCGTAACTTCTGATTCACCATGAGCAACAAGGTGGAAACGTGGTTACAGCGTAGCATGATCGGCGTTGTAAGTTATCCGAATCCCTTGGCACATGTGCCTGAATTAAGATTTCTAGCCTGCAACTCCAGCTGAACTGCACCTTCTTTCTCTGCATGAAAGCTAGACTTCAGGGTTCCGGTGCACCTCACGTGGTTCCATGTGACCCGGAGTGCTGACTGTGGGTGTTTTCCCCATGTGACTGGGATTATAACAGCGCGCTTCACAGACCCATCTCTTGTTCTTACCGCCTACTGATGGAATTATTTCTGCGCAGCGTTAAGCCAAAGCTGCTGGCAAAAGTAATTCCAGGAATAAAAAGAATAGCAGTATTTTGCAAACAAACGGCTGGTCTGCAACTCCTCCATATGTTATCTGACAGGCTGTGTGTCTGATTGTTCCGCAATGGAGGCCTTGGGTGCCTTGTGGAATCCAGGCTAATTGATGAAGTACTGTAATTCTGAAGACTAGTTGATCGAAAGTCGGATTTCAGTACACTAGCCAGGAACCCTGTGTTGCATTCAAAGGCCCCATCTTTCTATGGGTGGCACGGTGGTTAGCACTGCTGCCTCACAGCGCCAGGGAGCCGGATTCAATTCCAGCCTCGGGTGACTGTCTGTGTGGAGTCTGCACAGTCTCCCGGTGTCTGCGTCGGTTTCCTTCTTGCTCCGGTTTCCTTCCACAGTCCAAAGATGTGCAGGCTAGGTTGTTTTGGCCATGCTAAAATTGCCCCTTAATGTCAGGGCTTTAGCAGGGTAACAACATGGGGTTACAGGGCTAGGGCTTGGGTGGGATTGTTGTCAGTGCAGACTTGATGGGCCGAATGGCCTCCTTCTGCATTGTAGGGATTCTATGATTCTCTGACATTTCCCTCCATCCCTGCCCAAAACCTCTTCCTAAACCTGCACATCTTTGGACTGTGGAAGGAAACCGGAGCATCCGGAGGAAACCCACGCAGACACAGGGAGAATGTGCAAACTCCACACAGACAGTGACCCGAGGCTGGAATTGAACCTGGGTTCCTGGTGCTGTGAGGCAGCAGTGCTAACCACTGTGCCACCCAGTGCCTCGTCCAAAAGATGGCATGTCTTTACACTGTCGGCATTCCTACAATGCTGCACTGGGGAATGTCCACCGAGATTCTGTGTTTGAGTGTCTGGAGTAGGACTTAAACTTATGCACCCCCCACCCCCCACACTCCAAAGTGAGAGTGCTACCATCGAACCAGGTCTGAAAAATGCTGACCTGGTGCAGATAACAGCTTCAAGGGCGCCCATCCTTCTGCAATATCTGTCTTGAGTTCCTACCTTTCGTGGTTTGAGGTTTATCTGAAGTTATCGAATGCCAGGCTTGCTGGTGACCACCGGATTAGGGAGGTCAAAGGCAATTTGTGGCATGTTCTTCCCAAAACTTTATTTCCTGATAGGAATTTGGGGGGAGAGCAAGATGAGAACTTGCGGCATTTAAAATGAATTGAATAAGTGAGGAGAAAAGACAGCCTGGGGATAATGGGCTGAATGACCTTTTGGCCTGTATCATTCTTTGAAACTTGATGTCTGTGTCAATATACGCGATCTTCTTGGAGATCCTCTCCACTTGGAGCCGGCAGTTTGAGGTGTCGATGGTAGTCATGATGTGGAGATGCCAACGTTGGACTGGGGTAAACATTTCCACTCCATCTGACGAAGGAGCAGCACTCCGAAAGCTAATGGCATTTGCTACCAAATAAACCTGTTGGACTTTAACCTGGTGTTGTTAAAACTCTTACTGTGTTTACCCCAGTCCAACGCCGGCATCTCCACATCATTCTTTGAACACCAGCATGGGTGTGGCCAAGAGTGGAGGTTTTTGACAGCCGGTGAAGCAATTACTGAGAGCGGACAAAATGAGAATTTATCACCAAGAAGGGGAATTAATTTGCTCCTGATCCATTCTTTAAACATCTCGTCGTTCACCCACGACATCTCACTTCTGCTTCTCTCCTTCCTCCCCCCCCCTTCAGTGAATGTGACTCCGATCTATATTTCTCCACTGGTCACCTTGCTGACTTCATGGGATGGGTTTGGGGTGTGGGTGGTGGGGAGACATGATGGTCCTTCGTGGAGGGTGCAGGCAGGTGGGCCAGGCTGAGTTAGCTTATAGCTGGACAAGGCTAAGAAGTGATGGCCGTGCCATTCTTGCTGCCGTGACAGCTGCTGAATCTGGTAGTTCTCGCCTCCCAGTAGTTGCCTGTGGCTGTTTAAGTTGTATAATTGCTGAAATGTGAGGCATTGCGCCTTGTTTAAATATTAGAGTTGCCAATCTGTTTCTCGAGTGCCAGCTGGTTGTCGCTCTACACTGCTGAAGGAGGCCATTCGGCCCATGAGTCTGCACCAACAGGGCATCTTACTCAGTCTCGCCTCGCACCTTATCCTCTAACCCCAGGCATTTACCCCACGAATTGTTTAGCCTCCCAGCTGTAGTCCAGTAATAAAAGATGATGCAGGTCCAGCTTCTTCAGACTCATAGAATCCATACAGTGCAGAAGGAGGACATTCAGCCCATCGAGTCTGCATTGACCACAATCCCACCCAGGTCCTATCCCCATAACCCCATGCATTTACTTACCTAGTCCCCCTGACAGGGGGCAATTCAGCATGGCCAATCCACCAAACCCACACATCTTTGGACTTTATTCTGCGGGTGGATTGGCCATGCTAAATTGTCCCTTAGTGTCAGAGGGACTAGCTAGGGTTAAGGGTTAATTTATGGGGGTAGGGTCTGGGTGGGATTGTGGTCGGAGCAGACTTCTTTTTCCTCTTTTTTTTTACAACTCCAGATGTACTCACCCAACACCCTGTGCCACCTGTAACCCCTTTATATATATCTTGGTGCGTACTATTAAACAATTAACATACAAATGAGGTCTAAAGTGGAAAGTTGCTGTTAACCCATTCCTAACACTAATCCCCCTGACCTATCATAGAAATATAGAATCCCTACAGGGCAGAAGGAGTCTGCACTTTCTCCGCGTGTCTGTGGGTTTCCTCTGGGCGCTCCGGTTTCCTCCCATAGTCCAAAAATGTGCAGGGAGCAGTAACTTTGCCCATCAAGTCTGCACAGACAACAATCCCACCTAGGCCTTATCCCCGTAACCCCACATATTTACGCCACTAATCCCTCTAGCCTACATATCCCGGGACACTAAGTAGCAATTTAGCATGGCCAATGCACCTAACCTGCACATTTTTGGACTATGGGAGGAAACCGGAGCGCTCGGAGGAAACCCACACAGACACGCGGAGAAAGTGCAGACTCCACATAGACAGTGACCCAAGCCGGGAATTGAACCCAGCTCCCTGGAGCTGTGAGGCAGCAGTGCTGACCACTGTGCCATCGTGCCGCCCACATCTTTGGACTATGGGTAGAAACTGGAGCATCCAGAGGAAACCCATGCAGACACTGGAAGAACGTGCAAACTCCACGCAGACAGCCTCCCAAGCTGGGAATCGAACCCAGAACCCTGGAGCTGTGAGGCAGCAGTGCTAGCCGCCATGGCGCCCAATGTGGGGGCATCCTGGTTAAAGCAATAAAGTTGTTCATGGGGCGGAGGAGAGGTGGATGGTACCAGCATTGCCATTTTTAAGAATTTGAACCCCTTCTTCTTGCTTGTAGTTGGCCCGCGATGGTTTAAATCCTTCCCCTGCCCTCACCGATGTGATTTTTAAGAAAGCTGTATTTTATTTTCCTCCAATCTTCTGGCCTGTCCAGAAGGCAGTGAACCTTGCATCTTGCCACTCCTTGCTTTCTCTCTTCCCTCTTTTTTTTCCCCGAATGTATACATTGTTTTGTAATGGTTTGTTATGTCTCCTTCACTTACAGATGAATATACTGGTTGATACAGGGAGCAGTAACTTTGCAGTAGCCGGTTCGCCATCTGTCAATGTGAAGACCTACTTTAAAACAGAATTGTGAGTACTCGGACATCAGCAGGGGAGGAAGCTGAGAGCTGCAGAAACATTGTTGTAGTAAACACAGAGTTAACGTTTTGAGTTGAAGTGACTTGTTAAAGAGTCATATGGGCAGCACAGTGGTCAACACTGCTACCTCACAGCACCAGAGATTCCCGGCTTGGGTGACCGTCTGTGTGGAGTTTGCACATTCTCCCCGTGTCTGTGTGGGTTTCCTCCGGGTGCTCCGGTTTCCTCCCACAGTCCAAATGATGTGCGGGTTAGGTTGATTGGCCACGCCAAATTGCCCCGGAGTGTTTTGGTTAGAGGCTAAGTATGTGGAGATGCGGGAATAGGGCCTGGGTGGGATTGTTGTCGGTGCAGACTCGATGGGCCGAATGGCCTCCTTCTGCACTGAAAGGATTCTGTATTGGGCTCAACTCTGCTTCTTACCCCACAGATGCTGCCAGATCTGCTGAGCATTCACAGCGCTTAAATGAATACTGTGGGTGCTGGAATCTGAAACGGAAAATGCTGGAAAATCTCTGCAGGTCTGACAGCATCTGTGGAGAGAGAATAGAGCCGATGTTTTGAGTCTTGATGACCCTGTGTCAGAGCTCAGAGCTTTGTGTTTTTTATTTCCAATTTCCAGAATCTGCAGCACTTTGCTTGTGTTACAGGATAAATTGTTACCAGTTTATGAAGTCAGAAATCTTAATCGAGAAGCATATCGTGCCGATTGAAGGTCTTTATTGTGGAAAATGTTTCTATTTTTGCACAAGTCACATTGAGGGGCCGTGGCCCAAAGTGTCCCGAGGCTGAAAAAGCTGATGGTGGGGGAGGGTGAAACAAACTCGCAATTATCTCGACCTCTCGTAGTCTCCGGATACCCCCAAAGCACCTCATGACCAATTTCAAAAGTGAAGTTATTGGTATGTAGGGAAAGACAAAAGCCACTGTGTACCCGGCAAGTTCCCATGACCAGTTAATCTAGGGATGGTGTTTGAGAGGAAATGTTGGCCAGGACACCAGCAGAACTCGCCTGCTCTTTAAAACATGCCATGGAATTGTTTTATGTTCATCCATGCGGTCTGTAAGAAACTTGGTTTGTTCTCACTGGAACGATGGAAATTGAGGGGCGATCTGATAGAAGTCTACAAGATTGAGGGGCATGGACAGAGTGGATAGTCAGAAGCTTTTTCCCAGGGTGGAAGAGTCAATTACTAGGGGGCATAGGTTTAAGGTGCGAGGGGCAAAGTTTAAAGGAGATGCATGAGGCAAATTCTTTTACACAGAGGGTGGTGGGTGCCTGGAACTCGCTGCCGGGGGAGGTAGTGGAAGCAGATACGATTGTGACTTTTAAGGGGCATCTGAACAAATACACGAATAGGATGGGAATATGGTTAGGGGGTTTTAGCTCAGTCGCGCAGCATGGTCAGTGCAGACTTGGAGGGCCGAAGGGCCTGTTCCTGTGCTGTAATTTTCTTTGTTCTTTGTTCATCTGGTTTAACATTGTGAAGATGACACTTTCAACAAAGCGGGGTTCCTTCAGTGCCGCGCTGCAGCAGCAGCCTAGACGTGCTGAGCTCCCTGGAGTGAGGCTTGAACGTGCATTTGTGAGTCCGAGATGAGAGGGTGACTGCTGAGCCAAGGATGACATTTCAAACGTGCCAAGGCTCCTTTGACAGCACCTTCCAAAACCTGTGATCTTTACCATCCAAAAATAAACAAAGGCAGCCAACTGATGGAAACACCACCACCTGCAAGCTCCCATCCAAGCAGCACGCCATCCTGACTTGGAAGTATATCACCGTTCCCTCATTGTCGCTGGGTCAAAATCCTGGAACTCCTTCCTTAGCAGCACTGTGGGTATAGCTGCAGTTCTCCACCTTCCCGAGGGCAATTAAGGATGGACAATAAATACTAGCCACTGCTATTCGCATCCCAGGAACAATGTTCTGTTAAACGGACAGGCATGAACATAGAGGAGCACAAGTATGCCGTATGGCACCCTCAACCCTGCTGTTGATTCATTAAGATCAGGTCTGGTCTTCTGCCTTAACTCCACTTTATTACCCCATCCCCATTTCCTGTGATTCCCTGAAATGTCCAAATGTCTATCATGAGGCCACCCTGGTACTGTATGAAATTTAATGACCTATAAAGTAGGTTCATTTTGGAAAAATACCAAGTTCAAATTAAGGCTGGCACAGTGGTTAGCACTGGTTCAATTCCGGCCTTGGTTGAATGTATGTGTGGAGTCCCCATGGGTGTGCTCCAGTTTCCTCCCACAGTCTAAAGATATGCAGATTAGGTTGATAGGCTAAATTGCTGTCCAAAGATGTGTAGGTGAGTGGGGTAATTGGGGTGGCACAGTGGTTAGCACTGCTGCCTCACAGTGCCAGGAACCCGGGTTCAATTCCCAGCTTGGGTCACAGTCTGTACGGAGTCTGCACACTCTCCCCGTGTCTGCGTGGGTTTCCTCCAGGTGCTCCGGTTTCCTCCCACAGTCCAAAGATGTGCGGGTTAGGTGGATTGGCCATGCTAACTTTCCCCTTAGTGTCAGGGGGCCTAGCAGGGTAAATGCATGGGGTTATGGGGATAGGATCTTGGTGGGATTGTGGTCGGTGCAGGCTCGAATGGCCTCCTGCACTGTAGGATTCTATGATTCTAAATACGTGGGGTTATGGGGATAGGGCGTGGGTGAGATGCACTTTCGGAGAATGGGTGCAGAATTGCTGGGCCACACAGCTGCCTCCTGCACTGTAGGGATTCTATGATTCTAAATCCATGTTCAACTATGACAAAAATGTAATGTTTTGTTGTGTGTAGTTTTCACACGGCTCTGTGGGATTACATACAATTTCTACTATAGATGTGGGAATTAATAATGGAACAAGTGTTGGGAATTACACACAGGCTTGGATCATTCACTGGCATGACATTTGTATAAATTCATTATTTGGACTGTAGCAGACAGTAGCACAGAACGTTTTTCTTTGTTTTAAAAGTTGCATTATTTGAGATGCTGCTGCACATTTATCTGAGTGTTTGAATTTGAATGAGTCGCATAATGGCCTTGTTGCCCATTTGATCAGTGTTATCTCACTGGAAGGGAACGATAACCATTTGGTTCCTTTCTTCCCTGAATGTTGAGGTAATTTTTCCCGCCGGTTTTATGGTTTGCTTTCGCTAATCCATCGTTGTGATTGGAAAGAGTCATTTTTCTCATCATTTTAAGTAACTTTGAAAATGGGGATGGCTAAATAGTAACCAAGACAGGAGCTCCACAGACGTGCGTGCGTGCGAGTGCGTGCGTGCATTAGTTGTCCATGTGCTGAAACTAATTTCGTCAAAATTACTTCTTCATAATGGACCCGTCTATTTGAGACGTTTAATGTACGTGAATTAATGGTCAGTAGCTTAAGCAATCGTTTTGTCAAGAATATTGAGCCAGTGTACTGGGAAAGTGTGAGAATTCCCATGGTGACTGTTTCCCAGACCATTAACTTGTGGTTCTCTGCACTGTGGCCCTTTCAAAGATCTGCCTTTTACTTGCTGGTAAAAGATGCATTTAAACCTCACCGGCTAGCCCATGTGTTCATTCCCACTTCACTGTGCCCCTACCTGTCTGTTGAGGGCTAATTGGGACTTGGAGGATTTGCTCCAATTTAACCAGAGTTTGTTGCCCAAACCTTACTGAACGGGACCAATGTCTTGTGCAATCAAAATTATGGCAAGCACAGGTATTAATAGAATCCCTACAGTGCAGAAGGAGGCCATTCATCCCAACGAGTCTGCACCGACCACTATCCCACCCAAGCCCTATTCTTGTCACCCCACGTAATCCCACTGACACTAAGGGAAATACCACCCAGACCTGTTCCCCGTAACCCCAAGTATTTACCCAGCTAATCGCCCTAACCTACACATCTTGGGACACTAAAGGGCAATTTGTCATGGCCAATCCACCTAAGCTGCACATCTTTGGAGTGTGGGAGGAATCCGGAGCACCCGGAAGAATCCCACGCAGACGCGGGGAGAACATGCAGACTCCAAACACACACCCGAGGCCGGAATTGAATCCGGGTCCCTGGTGCTGTGAGGCAGCAGTGCTTGCCACCGTGCTGCCCGTATTCTGCTGCATCTTTCTGCTCCTCTGTTGTACTTCAGCCATAAGTAAGTTGGATCGGGTAGATAAATTTATGTGTTTTTATATTGAGTTACACAACAGCATTTCACTACTTTTTAAAGGTGTTATTTTGTTGACTTGTGTTATTTTCCACTGGGAAATGGATAGAGTGTGGTCTAGATTTGGAATAGGCTCCAGTCAGCAATATACCATGTCTTTAAGTGTTTGATCAACTTTGGCATGCTAATCTAAATGTGTCATGTGTAAGGATAGGAGTTTCAGCTCGTAACCTGTATGTTTAAAGACATTGTCAACCAACTGTGGATATGGAACCACATTGCGGGGTGGAGAAAGGCCATATTAGTCTATTTTCTAAGTGCTAATGTATTGTGAAATTGTGCAGGTCCTTTATGAACCTTTTGGATGTCCCAAAGTATTTCACAGCCAGTTAGATACTTGATGAAGTTGCCTCGCTATTCCAATTTGGGGAAAGGTGGCACGCAACCGGCACACACCGTGTTCCCACAAACAGCGGTGAGACAACTGATCAGATCATTTGAAAGCAAAATACTGCGGATGCTGGAATCTGAAACAAAATGCTGAAAAATCTCAGCGGATCTGACAGCATTTGTGGAGAGCGAATAGAGCCAACATTGTTCTGACGAAGGGTCATCCAGGCTCAAAACGTTGGCTCTGTTCTCCCTTCACAGATGCTGTCAGACCTGCTGAGATTTTCCAGCATTTTCTGTTTTTAATCAGATAATTTGTTTTCCTATTCGTCTATTAAGGACAGGGCACCAGATAAACGTCCTTGCTGTTTAAAGTTCCGTGAGATCTTGTTCATTTGTAAGAGAGGACAGGGTTTAGCATCTCTGTTTGGAAATTGCAGCACTCCCCCGGTACTGGAACATTGGGACGGAAGTCGGCCTTGCAATCCATCAAGCCTATTTTGCCAATCAATTGGATTGTCTCTATCTTAACTCCATCTATTTGCCTTCACTCAGTATCCCTTCCTACCCTTGCCCAGTGAAAGATTATGGGTGGAAGTCTCAATTTTTGAGACTAAGTACACTAGCATTCCCGCTGGCCAAAATGGCAGGATCCTGCACCAGATTCTTTGCTTGGAAGCTCATTGATTATGCATAGGTCAGTTCCCCACCAAATCACCCGGCGAGCTGACTTGATTTATCTGGCCGCCATCAGCTAGCCGGTTCAACTGTCCAGGTGCTACATGTAAACGCCGTTCGAGCGCACACGTATCTCTCTCTCTCCAACTGACCAGATCCTGCAGGATATCCGGAACCCACAGGGGAAAGGCTCGCAGCCTCAACAAGAAGTCTGTTCCTCGATTCAACCTTCTGAGCCCATCACCTGTGAGGCACCCAGGCCCAACTTGGGCCTCTAACAACCCCATCTGGAGTCTTCATGTCTCTCCTTCCAGCACACAATGTGCTATCCCTTTGACTCCCTTATTTGAGCGTTTCAGGCAGTCTTTTTGGGTCCAGCTTCCCTCTATCCTCCATTATTTGTCATCATCCTCCACCTCCTTACACCTCTGCCTACCCACCTATCCTACCATAGCCCTCGTTCGACATTTCTTCCTGTCAACCCATGCGCGCGCACATCTGTCATCATCAGCTGCCCATCCCTGGTTGAACTTTGGACCGTTGGAGTGGGGGGGGGGGGGGTCCATGAACCCTGTAGCAGTGCTTTGTGCAAAGACAGCATTCAGTACTGCAGACGTGGCACAGCGCAATGCAGGTCGGCTATATTACACTCGCCTCGAAGTCTCCAGTGAACTGAGATCTGCCTTGCGCAAGTTACTCTCTTCCAAACAGGCCTGAAGCCAATGTGATTTGCTGCTGGCCTGATTGGAAGGCTGATGAGATTCTGGTGATCCACTGTTTTAATGAGCCGTAAGAAGTTTAACAACACCAGGTTAAAGTCCAGCAGGTTTATTTGGTAGCAAAAGCCACACAAGCTTTCGGAGCCTTAAGCCCCTTCTTCAGGTGAGTGGGAATTCTGTTCACAAACAGGGCATATAAAGACACAAACTCAATTTACAGAATAATGGTTGGAATGTGAATACTTACAGCTAATCAAGTCTTTAAGATACAAACAATGTGAGTGGGGAGAGCATTAAGACAGGTTAAAGAGATGTGTATTGTCTCCGGACAGGACAGCCGGTGAGACTCTGCAGGTCCAGGCAGGCTGTGGGCGTTACAAATAGTGTGACATCAACCCAATATCTCGGTTGAGGCCGTCCTCGTGTGCGGGAACTTGGCTATCAGTTTCTGCTCAGCGACTCTGCGCCGTCGCGTTAATGAGCAGTCGTCAGATGTGAATGGTGTTCACGGCCATGGGAGAACCACCATGCCGCTGGAGAATTGCAGACTGTTTTTACGCCGTGCGTTTCTGACTTCTAGCTCCTGTTGGATTCTCCGATCCTGCCTAATGCCAAACCCAGCATGGACGGGATGGGGAGAATCCTGCCCTGTGGATCTCTGTCTTGACAGCACCAATTGTCCCAACATTTGTGTAAAAGAATTCCATATTTCTACCCATAGTGTAGAAACGATGCTTCCTGATTTTCATTTTCTGTCTCTTGGTCCTAACTGTAGATTCTGTCCCTCCATATAATAAGAAGCACTTGGACAGAGGTATGCAAACGGATGCCTTGTGTGGAATTTTCCTTTTCTTTTAAGAAAATGATGCTAATGCTGTATTAGTGCCTCTTATTCCTCTCTCTGACTATCAGTTTATCCTTCCATGTTGCGGAGCAGCACAGTGGTTAGCACTGCTGCCTCCCAGCGTCGGGGACCAGGGTTCAATTCCAGCCTCGGTTGTGTGTGGAGTTTGTACATTCTCCCCGTGTCTGCGTGGGTTTCCTCCGGGTGCTCCGGTTTCCTCCCACAGTCCAAAGATGTGCGGGTTAGGTGGATTGGCCATGCTAAATTAACTCTAGTGTAAGGGGAATTAGCAGGGTAAATATGAGGGGTTTCCGGGAATAGGGACTGGGTGGGATTGTGGTCAGTGCAGACTCGATGGGCCGAATGGCCTCCTTCTGCACTGTAGGATTCGATGATTATCTTACTTCATCGTGATGCTGACGGGCTTAGCAGCAGCCCAACACATTCCAAAGTGAAGGGTCATGTTTGAGTAAATAACCAAGGGGAAGCAGGAAGTTGTTTGTTTTTTATTATATTCCAAAGTCCATCAAAATTCTTGTACAAGCGGCACGGTAGCACAGTGGTTAGCACTGCTGCTTCACAGCTCCAGGGACATGGGTTCGATTCCCGGCTTGGGTCACTGTCTGTGTGGAGTTTGCACATTCTCCTTGTGTCTGCGTGGGTTTCCTCCGGGTGCTCCGGTTTCCTCCCACAGTCCAAAGATGTGCAGGTTAGGTTGATTGGCCATGCTAAAATTGCCCCTTAGTGTCCTGAGATGCGTTAGGTTAGAGGGATTAGTGGGTAAATATGTAGGGATATGGGGTAGGGCCTGGGTGGGATTCTGGTCGGTGCACACTCGATGGGCCAAATGACCTCTTTCTGCACTGTAAGGTTTCTATGATTTCTAAGATTCTCTGGCTAGCAGCCAGCTACCTGCGTACTCAAACCCAATGTACCAGGAAGTACAGTGATTTGTGGAGTAGAAAATCCAGTCTGTTTTGTGTGCGAGACACCTGATGAGGAATGGCTGAACCATGTGTCTGGGGAGGAACTATAATTTTATGTTGACTGAGTCACGCCACCTTTTCCCAGCATTAGGAAGATGTTGATATCTATTTTTAGATGTGGTCCACTTAATATCTTGAATCAAAAGTCCTTTATAAACTTGCCTAATATTTATTTATTAGTGTCACAAGTAGCCTTACATTGACACTGCAATGAAGTTACTGTGAAAATCCCCTAGTCGCCACACTCCGGCGCCTGTTCAGGTACACTGAGGGAGAATTTAGCATGGCCAATGCACCGAACTAGCACGTCTTTGGGACTGTGGGAGGAAACCGGAGAACCTGGAGGAAACCCATGCACACATGGGGAGAACATGCACAGACAGTGACCCAAACCGGGAATCGAATCCGGGTCCCTGGCCCTGTGAGGCAGCAGTGCTAACCACTGTGCCACACTCAACCTATCTACCTCTCTCTTCAGGACAGGAATATTTATTACAGGAGCTGTTGGGATGTGGACAGTCTCCGATATTTTGGCAACTAACATCAAGGAGCAGAAATCTCTCCAACCAGCACATTCAATTGACTCAATGTTCTAACTGTTTAGAGGCTAATCATCAACCCAAATTTCTAAACTCTTACTCCCACCTCCAAACTGGTGAAAGAAAGACACATTGTGAATGGAGAAAGGTTAAATGTGGTTTTGGAGTCCAAAGGATGCAATAAGATGGCGGGGGTGGTTGGGGGAGGAATACAAAATGTCTACGTGCAAACGGGAATGAGCAGAAAATGGGATGCAAGTGTGAGGTTTTGTGGGCATGTAAGTGAGGCTAGAATAATGTCGCTGCGGAGTGTACGGTGCTGTGGAGGAGCTTGAAGTGAGGAGAGTGGCTATAGAGTCCTACAAGAGGGAGTGGTGTGTGCTGCAATGATTGGATGAGAGCGCTGATTGGCAGAGCACTAAGTGCTGAGGAAGCATGCTGTGCAAGATCGATAAGGACTCAAGGGGGGGGAAAAAGGATTAGACGCTTATGCTGATGGGGTTTGATGAGCCGACTCTTGCAGCAGCAACACCGGCATGCACCAGTTGGACTGAACGTGCGTTATGAACAAAAGGCCGCATTTTAAACTCTGATTTGTGTGCAAATGTGGGGTCTACAACAGGAGTGGGCAAGAAGTGCCCATGTTGGCACTGAGGCCCAGGCCCATTAGCTCCTGGAGCTTGGTTAGAAGTAGTTCTGGGAAGAGTCAAATCTTCCTGGGATGAGAGGCTTATCTTATAAAGAAAAGCTGAACAGACTGGGCCATTACCCATTGGAGTTTATTAGACTGGGAGGTGACTGTAGTAAGTCTCCGGAGGCAGACGTCCCTTTACTAAAATCCCTTTATTTACAAACTCTAACAGGAGTACACAGAGTGCGCGCAGTCTATCTCCGGGGGTGTCGGAGGAACCGACACTGCCGGTTAAGTGCAAGGCAAAGACTCCCTGATTGGCCCATCGATTGGATCCTCAATCAGGGAGTTCATATTCCAATAGGCCAACCTCAATGGCCTGATTGAAGTCATTACAGTGACCTTATTGAAACAAGTCCTGAAAGGACTTGATAAGGTGGATACTGGGAAGATGTTTCCACTTGCAGGGAGACTAGAGCGACAAGACACCGTCTCCCTATTTTTAGGAAGGCGATGAGAAGTTTTTTTTTCCTCTAAGCGTCGTTACTATGTGAAATTCTATTCCCCAGAATGCTGTGGAGGCTGGGCCTATTCGAGGCTGATGGATAAGGGAGTCGAGGTTTATGGATGACAGGCACGAGAGATCACAGCCAGATCAGCCGTGATCTTATCAAGTGGCAGAGCAGGCACGAGGGGCTGAGTGTCCTCCTCCTGCCCCTAAGTCCTATGACATTGTTGCCATTATCTAGAATGGATCAATCCTAATCGAGAGGACTGGAAAATGGGAGCAGGATTTGCCCCTGCAGTCAGGGGATCTGAGGGAATTGAGCATGGAGACTGCAGTGCATGCTATCTGAAAGATGCAGTGCAGCATCTCCCAAGCTTGCGCCCCCCAGTGCCTGGAAGACCAAGGGCAGTCGGTGCATGTGGACATTACCTCAGTGTTGCATGATATCCCGTGTTTTACATCTCTTCCCCATTCCTCAATTGTTGCTTGGTCAAAATCCTATGTAGCAGCACCATAAGAATCCACGGAAATTGCAGAGACAACGAGGGATGTACTGGAACAAAAATACCTGGTCGCTCAGGCCCGCGCCCTGAGATTGATTTTATTTTCAACAACGGTGGGTTCAAACCTGCTAAAAGCGAGGTCAGGAATACCAACCTGCCATACCAATCATCAGTCTGTCCCAGGGAAGGGTTAAAATCGGACACGAAGCCTTTAAATGTTAGAATGCTGCCAGCATATTTTTAGTCCTGCCATGTGACAGAATTAAAGCCAAAAAAAAATTAAGCCATCGGTCAAAGGAGGAGGGAGTTTCCATGGAGCTGTCAGCAGTCGGAAGGCTGATGAGAATTGATTACCTAATTACTAAGACGCGTGGCGTTAAATGTATGGTGCAAACTGTTAATATCGCTAACATCTTATCTTCTGCATTCTGCACCAGTTTTCTATTCGGGGAAACTTCTGAGGAGAGTAAGTTTCACTGAAATGTACCCTGACCTCTGAAAAAATCTGGCACTAGCAATGAAATATCAAACTGTCCACCATAATGACGATTCCTCTTGGATTATCCCTCTTTAACACAGGCAATCTGCAAACACTCAATAATATCTGTGGTAGATAATATTTGGGTTGATTCAGGGACAGTGATGAAGCCGATGACAGCTGGGGCATTCCAACCCCATTCATAGAAACATGGAAGATAGGAGCAGAAGGAGGCCATTCGGCCCTGCTCCGCCATTCATTACGATCATGGCTGATCACCCAACTCAATAGCCTAATCCTGCTTTCTCCCCATAACCTTTGATCCCGTTCGCCCCAAGTGCTATATCCAGCCGTCTCTTGAAGACATTCAATGTTTTGGGCTTTTGATTTACACAGCTGTGAGTAAGGGGGCAGGATGTCCCTTTTTATTCATTCATAGAAACCCTACAGTGCAGAAGGAGGCCATTCGGCCCATCGAGTCTGCACCGACCACAATCCCACCCAGGCCCTATCCCCACATATTTACCCGCTAATCCCTCTAACCTACACATCTCAGGACTCTAAGGGGCAATTTTTAACCTGGCCAATCAACCTAACCCGCACATCTTTGGACTGTGGGAGGAAACCGGAGCACCCGGAGGAAACCCACGTAGACACGAGGAGAACGTGCAAACTCCACACAGACAGTGACCCGAGCCGGGAATCGAACCCGGGACCCTGGAGCTGTGAAGCAGCAGTGCTAACCACTGTGCTACCGTGCCGCCCCCATTCTGGGACATGGTGTTGTTGGCTGGGCCAGCATTTATTGCTCACCCCTACTTGCCCTTGGAGTGCAATTCAGAGTCACCACATTGCTGTGACTCTGGAGTCCCACGTAGGCCAGACCAGGTAAGGACGGCAGATTTCCTTTCCTAAAGGGCACTAGTGAATGTGATGGGTTTTTACGACAATAGTTTCATGGTCATCAGTAGATTCTTAGATTCAAATTCCACCATCTGCCTTGACGGGATTTGAACCCAGGTCCCCAGAACATTAGCTGAGTTTCTTGATTAATACCACTAGGCAATCGCTGCCTCTTTCATAGCATGTGCTCTTCCCAGCCATCAGTATGGCACAGAAAGTTATGTCCATTGACTCCCACAGTGCCCCGCGGTGTGTGTCCTATAGCTCGGTGTTGGAGAGGTGAGCAGCTGTAAAGGCCTGAGGTAAGGATTTGGAAGTCTTGTTTGGAGCTATATAATGTAGCAGGTTAAACACTGTACTTGCCTCAGATTAGGGCTGCTGTCTGACCTTGGGGAAGGTAAGAGGTAAAATGGCTGAAAAAAGAGCAAGGATACTTGGGGTGTGGGGGGCGTCTCTTCTTCATTCCTTCCGCTGTCAGCCACGCTGCTTGAGGCTTGCTGTGCAGGAAGGAAGGTTTGGGATATTGGTGCAGCATCTTCCCACATACAGCATATCAAGGAAAGGTTCCAGCGTGCAGCACGAGCCAGGGTACTCAGGCAAAAGATGGCAGAGCCTCCAGGGAGCAGCAAGGAGGAGGAGGGTGAGCTGTTGCCCTGAGCGAAGGGTCTACTGGAACAGGTTCAGCTCAGGCTGTAAAGGCTGAATGGCTCACTCCTGCTCCAAGTGCTGGGTTCTTTAACATGACTGGAAGGCAATGCAGGCGGAGACTTTGAATGTCTCTGCACAAGGTCAGAGATATCTGTGCCACGTCAGACCTTGTGCAATGAACATCAAGTGTCCATGCCCTGTGCCACTTGCAGTCAAAGTTACCATGGGCGGCACGGTGGTTAGCACTGCTACCTCAGTGTTAGGGACCTGGGTTCAATTCCTGGGTCACTGTCTGTGCAGAGTCTGCATTTTTTCCCAGTATCTGCGTGGGTTTCCTCCGGGTGCCCCGGCTTCCTCCCACAGTCTGAAAGACGTGCTGGTTAGGCGCATTGGCCGTGCTAAATTCTCCCTCAGTGTAACTGAACAGGTGCCGGAGTGTGGCAGCTAGGGGGTTTTCACAGTAACTTCATTGTGGTGTTAATGTAAGCCGACTAGTGACTAATAAATAAACTTTTATGCAGCTGGATCCTTGCAGGGCTTATTGGTCAAAACATTGAATACAGGAGTTGGGACATCTTGTTGAAGTTGTACAAGACATTGGTAAGGCCACACTTGGAATATTGTATACAGTTCTGGTCACCCGATTAAAGAAAGGATATTATTAAACTAGAAAGGATGCAGAAAAGACTTACTAGGATGCTACTGGGACTTGAAGGTTTAAGTTATCAGGAGAGGCTGGATAGACTGGGACTTCTTTCTCTGGAGCGCATGAGGCTGAGGGGTGATCTTATAGAGGTCTATAAAATAATGAGGGGAATAGATCAGCTGGATAGTCAATATCTTTTCCCGAAGGTAGGGGTGTCTAAAACAAGATGGCATAGGTCTAAGGAGAGAGGGGAGAGATTCAAAAGGGTCCAGAGGGGCAATTGTTTCAGAGGGTGGTGAGTGTCTGGAACAAACTGCCAGAGGTGGTAATAGAGGCGGATACAATTTTGTCTTTTAAAAAGCATTTAGACAGTTACATGGGTAAGATAGAGGGATATGGACCAAACGTGGGCAATTGGGACTAGCTTAGTGGTTTTTTTAAAAAAAGGAGCAGAATGGACAAGTTGGGCCGAAGGGCCTGTTTCCATGCTGCAAACCTCTGGCTCTGCGGTAGCCTTCTGCAGAACCTTGCAAACAGCTACCTACCATCTGTGACCATTGCCCTCCACTGGCCAAGGGAAACACATCAAATTCCCTGCAGATGTGGAGTCACAGATCTAAAGTGCAATTGGGTGAATAACTGGATTTCCATAAGTACAAGGTCTGGTAGATTGTACCCACGTCATCACTGGAGGCACACGCACACACACACCTAGTAATGGAAAGTAATTTCAGTCCACCAACATGCAGCTTGCGTTTGAGCACAATAAAGGTTTCCTCCATGTGTGAGCGCAATTAGCTGTCGTGACGCTTTCATCTTGAGGGTCTCAAATCCGCTGCAACTTTTCAAGCCCAGACCTTCGGTCCGTGACTATATTACCCATTGAGGAGGTGGCTGTTTACTGCACCAATCGGAGACAGGACTACAACAGCATTTCTGGCACCAGCCACCTTCAGAGCAGGACGCTCATCAAGCAGGATATTAGTCTCTCCAAAAAAAAATGTTTCCTGGACCGCTCGGGAGGAGCACTGGAATACTCACCTGCAAGGGTGTTGAGAATAGCGGTGGTCTGCTGCATGATATGGCACTGTGAAAGGATGTATAGATGCAGAGCTCAGTGATGGAGACAGCTTATTGGGGGAAGGAGGGAGAGCCCTTTGACCCAGGTGAAGGTGCAACAATATAGGTAGAAGGTGACGATGAGGAAAATGGCGAGAGGCGTACCCAGATACTTGGGACAGTTGTTGCTGTAGTCCCCAGGAAGGACCTAATGCAGAGGAGGTTCTCCTAAGCAGCATTGATGATCAATGGCAACTTCGACAACAAATGGCTTGGAAGTCATTGCGACACATATTCTAACCCTGTTGGAATTTTATAAGTTTCTATGAGATCCCCTCTCACTCAGCATAGGTGCTTCTCATCTTTCAGGAGATGCCCAATACCCCATGAGAGTCTGAAAAGTGCCCTTGAGACTATTTAGCATCACAATGGTTTCTGTACCTGATTCAGTTCCTGGATTCGTCAAATGACCTGTGACAGGCTTGCAAATGTATGTTGAAGGCTGTCAAAGACATGGAGACCAAGTCACTGAGTACCTCAAGTCTGGTTTTTACATCCAAGAGAATGTGCAGATATATGACTGCTGCACCGAGAGAAATTTGAGACCGTGCAGGATGAAGGGCAAACGGTTGACTCACCTAATGGTTTACACCAGCACTCTTGTGGGACTAGACATCCCCAGTGGTCAATGCAGCAACTCACCAAGGTTCCTTTATCAGCTCTCGGCCTGTAACACCTAGGGGGAAGAGGGTATTATTTCTGTGTCAGCTTTTTGCTTTCACTGAGAATTTGCAGAAATGTCCACACCTTCATCTCAGCATTATGGATGAGTCTACACCAGATGGAATTGCCTCGCCCCAAGCGTAATTGGCACAACCTGCTCAATGCAAGTCAAATGTGAGAGGGTATTAGTGGATATCCTGCCTTCCTCTGCATGGCCACTACCTTCATGGGAGACGTGACCTGAGAAATGGACTTCAAGCAGCAATCTTCACTGACGCTAGTAAGAACATGCAGCTTCATATTTGCCTGTTTATTGTATGTACCACACAGCAAGCATAAACCAATGCCTCTATCCTTTGACTGTAAAAACACCCTATAGATCAGAGGAAAGGTTCTGCTTTGCAAGGTGAGATATGAATCCATCAGTGATGGAGTGGCCAGTGCCTTACACTTGAACACTCTCTAATGGTATCTCTGTTTCTTTCTGGCCTTCACTCTCCTGCAGCTGGATTTCCAAGGCCTGGTCGCAGAGCCAGGAGGCCGTACTCTGTGAGAGTCTTGTGGTAAACCACTGTCGTGCCTTCGGCACGGTTGAGCTGTATATATTGTTGCCACTACTGTTCATATATGAGACACTCCCTGACGCCTTTAATTCGGCTGCACCCTTAACTGGAGGCTCCGCCCTCAGGGTATAAAGGCTGCAGCCCTCCCCCTCCGGCCTTCAGTCGGGAGGTCCACATGCTCAGTATTGTCTGTTTATTGTCTGTTCCACATCGTTCCTTTTTTAGTGAATAAAAGCCTTCTGTTTCTGGCAACATCAGCCTTGTCTACTTACCAGACGCACATCAAGTCTCACACACTGTTCCTCTGAGATGTTCAAGAGGTTTCTTGCTGTCTGCAAAATGGTTAAATGAAGCCTTCATTTTGAGCTGTTTGTGCATAGACCAATGTTTTTGTGCAGAGGGGGCGATGCTTGGGGGAGGTTGGGTGGATGTGTGTGTGAGCACCCCAAAATGTCGCTGTGTTCTAGAGCTTGGAGGACCCCGCTAGCCTGCGCCCTTGGAGTTGTACGTGCCTGTGAGGACAGTGTGTGGCTGTAACAATTATGGCCGAGGCACTTTGGTGCCCACATTTGGCAATGTGAAAAGGGTACATGGCAGGACATTAATGATCGATATGTGGGATCCTGAGACCAGACTCTTGAGGTATAGTCTTCATTTCACTTGCTGCACTGTACAGTGTCATGACCCACTGGAGTTGCCAACATGCAACCATTTATGTGGCCTGGTGTCTCCAGGAATCAAGATCAATCTCAAGGACTTGGACTTCATGGGAACATTTATTTTTGTCATTTTCTTTTTTACCCGATTATGAAAATATTGGAAATGGTGGAGTGGATAAGATGGGGAAGATAGGCTGGCTGACAGTCAAGCATCATCCAATAGAATAATCAGTCTTTTTTGCTTTCCTATTGGTGCCGGAAGGTAATGCCTCCTGTGGGTGGATGTGTTGGTGATGAATGGCCGGAGGGTGGGGGCAAGTCATAGAATCATACAGTTCAGAAGAGGCCCTTCGGCCCATGGAGTTTCCACCAGCACGAGTGAAACACTAATCACAGCACGGTGCTGATCATCAGCACAGACCATCAGCGCTCACTGATTCAGTGCAGGGAAAGGTTCAGTTGTTGCGGCAAGGTGAGTATATTGACTCATTCGCACAGAGCTGCAAGGGAAGGTATGCTGCAGCTAACGTGTAAGACATGACACTTACAAGCTGTATACACCGCTTAAATTAGGAGGGCACAGAATGTGCACTGTTACACACAGAGCAATATCTCTCCATCACAATCACATATATATTGCAGGTTTAAAGATACTGACATGAATGCATTCACAATGAAAAGGGCTATATAATAACTCCTTTTGTGTCTCAAACAGGTCCCAACTGTCCTCCCCCGACCCTGACCCGACCCCCACCACCTCAGACCAGATCAGCCCTCCGGCTTCAAGAGGACAAGGAGGTCAGAGGAGGCAGTGTCACATCATTCTAGTCCGCACATCACCAACCCTGACATTCTCTGTCATCTTGAAATATGATGCCCTAGTTCTATACACCCTTTCACAGGGTAATACCCCCTGCTTGCCCTGCCTTTCCTCCTCCTCCCCCTTCCTCATTACTTTCTGCCCTCCCTGTGACTGTTCACGGTGACCGACTCTGGCTTCTGTGCGAGGGTGCCATCCCCATCTTCTACGTTCCTTGGCACATAGCGCAATGTACCCTCCTCCAGCATTCTTCCTGGCAACTGATTCAGGCCAAGAACCCCCCTGCTCCTCCTCCCTTGTGTTGTGGGAAGACGGTTGGAATTTATTCTGTGCCAGCAATGGAACAGTAAATAAAAGTTTGAAGCAAATTCCGTGGGGGTACCTCGTTCTCCAATTGATTCCTTTTGGCTATCCCAAGAATTAAGCAAAGCTCCAACCTAGTGTTAGCAGATCAATTTTACACACTTTGGGATCCACACTTCTCGGCTTCCAGAATCCCGACTTGCATGGAGGCAGCTGACTTCAGTAAAACATAAATGCGCAAAACACGTTCTCCACCGTTTTTCCGTTTACAAAAAAGTAAGAAGTGCCCGTCTTCGCAGACAGACTTGGAATTTTTGGACCATTCTATCCCGCTATTTTCACCAAGGCAGAAAGCCTCTTGCTCCATCATGGAGAAAGTCTTGGACTCTGTTTCTGTAATCTCCTCCCATCACTGGAGACCTCCGGAAAGGGGCAGGCAAGTCTTTGATTTGAGGTTTCTTCTCAAAGAGAAGCACCCCCTTGACCAGGGGAGGCGATGGCCTAGTGGTAATGTCGCTAGACTATTAATCCAGTAACTCAGCTAATGTCTGGGGACCCGAGTTAGAATCCCGCCACGGCAGATGGTGCCATTTGAATTCAATAAAAAATATCTGGAATTAAGAATCTACTGATGACTACGAAGCCATTGTTGGAAAAACCCATCTGGTTCACTAATGTCCTTTTAGGGAAGGAAATCTGCCGTCCTTACCCGGTGTGGCCTACATGTGAATCCAGAGCCACAGCAGTGTGGCTGACTCTCAACTGCCCTTGCGCAGCTAGGGGTGGGCAATGAATGCCAGCCAGCGACGCCCATGTCCCACGAATGAATTTTTAAAAGTACAGCACTCCCTCGGTCCATGATTTTTATGTCCGAGTCTTGGAGTTGGATTTGAGCCCGTTCCCTCCCGAATTGAAAGGCTACCAGCTAAACACGGCTAACACCTTTGCTGCAATTCTGAGCCACGCGGAAGATTTCTGTGATCAGTCTCTCCGAAACTGGCCTGTCAAATAAATTGCAATTTCCCTTTGCCCTCAGCTACAAACACAAAGCCTTTATTTTTCCCTGAAATTAAATTTTAAGCAAAGTTGCCTGAAGAGAAGGCTGGCTAATGTCATTTTAACTGATCAGTGCTCTGAAGAACAGCAAGACTTGTCTAGTTAATTGGAAACCAATTGCTGCTGCTTTTATTTCCTTTGGGCTTTCTCCTCCTCCTTACTCTCTGTTGGATTTTTTTTTGTTTGTGTCCCATACCCCTCGCTAGATAGATGGCAAAGACTAGCAACAATGGACAGATCCCGGTGCCTAGTGCATTATTTAATATAAAAATAACTTTGCTCGGTTTTATAGGTGTTTATTACTCTTGTATGCCACTAATCATTTCAGCCTTGCACTCGCATTAGTGTTTTAAGCTTCAGCTTTGCCAGTTGTTGGCTGTTGGCTCTCCGCCAAACTCCTCGGGAGGTATAATATCTGGTAATTATTAACTAAGGTTGAGCAGATATTGCTTGCTGGGGTGTAAAATACTGAGAATCTGTCCTAATTAAGAGAGTCTGCACAGCAAAGTAGTGAAGAGTGCAGCAGTCTAATGGAACAAGTCGCCTTTCGGTGGCTCCAGCCACTGAAAGCCAGCTGGGTTGAGTGTGGCCCAAGGATGTTGCCCCATTTGCATCCAGGTGCCAAGTATGGAATGTTCACAGTATATTTTTTCAGTCAGATTTCTCACATTGTCCCTATAGTCAAGCTGTCTCCGTACATTTACCATCACTAGTACACAGCACCAGGGACCCAGGTTCGATTCTCGGCTTGGGGCACTGTCTGTGCGGAGTCGGCGCGTTCTCCCCGTGTCTGCGTGGGTTTCCTCCAGATGCTCCGGTTTCCTCCCACAGTCCAAAATACGTGCTGGTTAGGTGCGTTGACCACGCTAAATTCTCCCTCGGTGTACCCAAACAGGCGGTGACTAGGGGATTTTCACACTAACTTCATTGCAGTGTTAATGCAAGTCTACTTGTGACACTAATAAACCAGTGTCCATTTTAGTGAAGAATTGACTTCATTTTGGAGCGGGGAGTAACCGGCAGTTGACTCCAGAGTAAGCCTGTGACTCCAGAGCCACAGCAATGTGGTTGACTCTCAACTGCCCTCTGAACAAGGGCAACTAAGGATAGGTAATAAATGCTGACCAGCCAGCAACACCCATATCCCACGAATGAATTTAAAAAGTAGTACATTATCTTGAATGAGTTTTGTATTGAACACATTTGAGTTTCATTGGGGTGGATTCTAAACATTTGTGCTTTTTCTCTTGTTCAGATCGAGCACTTACAAGTCAAGTGACCTGGTTGTCTCAGTCAGATATACCCAGGGCAGTTGGGAGGGTAACCTTGGCACGGATGTCATCACCATTCCGAAAGGACCTAATGGCACTGTTACCATCAATATTGCCACGATCCTCAAATCGGAGGAGTTCTTCTTGCCTGGAATAAACTGGCAAGGAATCCTGGGGCTGGCCTACAGAATGTTAGCCAAAGTAAGTTCCTATACTTTTAACAATATTCTTTATTTTAGTTTTGACCCTTTTCTTTTGCTCCTTCCGAAGAAGCTTGAAGCAACGTGATGAGGAAAACGGTGTCGCTGCAGTAGAGTGACGTGAGCACCTTGAGTGATTTGGATTCTTACCCACTCACACTTTTGCTCATCCTTTCTTTCTTTTACAGCCATCCAGTTCTGTGGAACCGTTCTTTGATTCATTAGTGAAACGCATGGGGATCCCAGATGTGTTCTCACTCCAAATGTGTGGTGCTGGATTGTCACTGGTAGGCGAAGAACAAGCCAGTCCAGCAGGAGGGAGTCTGGTAGGTTCTGAGGAAAACTGTGCCGTGGTTGTAAACGTAGGAGTGTCAGACCTTTTATTGTCCATTAGCAGCTGCTTAGGTATCTAGACCGAGCCATGGGAGCCTGGAAAATGTTGCACCAATATTTCTCGGCTTTCACACTCGCCCAATTCTGAACAGTAAAGGTTCTCCATGTTCTGACTTGAAGATATACCAGCCAGTCAAGCAATAGCTTTTTAAGGGCTAATTCCGAGCCTGTGACGTTCAAACAGGACAAACCAGTCAGTACAAAGTACTTAATCTGATTAGAAATGGAATTACCTGGGCATAATAGTTTAGATTCCAAAGGCTTGCTGTAGAACCTGTTGTAGGAGAATTCCAAGTCCAATGTGCTTGTAGTGTGTTGGGATGGATCTCTTCCAACTAACCACAGGAGACTGGGGGACTGGTTGCAATAGTTTATTGATGGACCCAAGCATGGAGAGCCTTGCTCCAGAGAAACTTCTGAAGCAGCACTCTCCTGTAATACAGCTCTGCATTCTAATAAAGCTCCCACAGGGAGAGCATGGGACCAGACCAGAAACTCCAAGATATTTTATGAAGTTAGAATCATAGAATCCCTACAGTGCAGAAGGAGGTCATTCAGCCCATCGAGCCCGCACCAGCCACAATCTCACCCAGGCCCTATTCCCATTACCCTACACATTTACCCTGCTAATCCCCCTGACACTACGGGTCAATTTGGCATGGCCAATCAACCTGACCCGCACATCTTTGGACTGTGGGAGGAAACCCATGCAGACACTGGGAGAAAGTGCAAACTCCACACAGACAGTGACCAAGGCCGGAATCAAATCTGAGTTCCTGGCACTGTGAGGCAGCAGTGCTAACCACTGTGCCACCGTGCCGCCCACGGACATTCTGGTAGCCTGGAACCTAGCTTTTACATTTGAATTTGGCATCAGTGTGAGCATAAGGCGTTTCATTCAAGTGACCCACTAGAAAGCTTTTACCAAAACAAACTTTATTTAAAAGCACAATATAACAAAAAGAATTAGCATAACTTTAACCAATTAATATGCTTCAATGTGGCAAAGTATAATTCTTAACAGCTAGCTATCTCTATTGTTCCAATTTAAAGCAATACACTGTAGACATAAATACCTTCAGTAGAACCGGTTCGCACAGAAACCAAAGATGCTTATGTGATGCTAGATTTCCAACTTTTTAACACTTCTGGACAGAGATCCAGAAAACCGTTTTCAGAGAAGGAAAACAACATAACTTCAGGGTAGCTCCCAGACTTCAGAGAGGGAAAAGTGAGGCACTTGTCCCAAAAGACAGACTGAATTTGAGTTCTCTGTGTAAGCCTTGCTGTGCCCAGTCATATGACCATACCTCTCAATCATCCCAATCACGCCCCACTCTGCAAAATCCCAGGGGAACACCACGAACAGCATTAGTTCAGATTGAGCAATTATGCTGCTGCAGCAACAATACAGGATGCAGGGGGAGTTAGTGCTATTCCCCACCCCATTTACTAAATCTATTTATTCGCCCTAACAGAGAGCTATGCCCTAGTTAGTTACACAGATTAGAAAGCTAACTGCACTTGCAGCCTAACTTGAATAAAGGTAACAGTAGTTAGATTTGAATTTGAAGCTATGGATTAGGGCATGTTGTTGAATTGGAAATCCCCAGCATTAAGATCCTTCACCTGTGTGGATAAGTAAAAGTTTGACATGGTCTGTCAAACAGAGACTCATTATGTTACCTAGTAATTTCAAATCCTCTTTCAACTAATAATTAATCATAGATTCCCTACAGTGCAGAAGGAGACCATTTGGCCCATCGAGCCTGCACCAACAACTACCCCACCCAGGCCCTATTCCCCACTCATTTGCCCTGCTAATCCCCCTGACATGAAGGGGAAATTTAGCACGGCCAGTTCAACCTAACCTGCACATCTTTGGACTGTGGGAGGAAACCCATGCAAACACTGGGAGAATGTGCAAACTCCACACAGACTCGATGAGCCGCATGGCCTCCTTCTGCACTGTAAGGATTCTACGATAAATAATCAGGGCATTTCAGTAAATGAGAATCTTGACTCCGATGTGGAGAATTGGTTGTAATATCGAACAGCTCAACTGTAAATACTTTTGATGTTTCATTTTTTTCTATTCACCTCCTTTCATTTGCAAAACAATATCATCTTGTTACAAGCAGTTCAAGGAAGGTTCAGGCAACTCATTCCTGGGATAAAAGGCTTATCTGTGACCAGGTTGGGCCATTTCCCATTGGAGCTTAAAAGAATAAGAGGTGATCTTATTGAAACATATAAGATCCTGAGGGGGCATGTTTGGTTGGATACTGGGAGAATGTCTTTTTGTGGAGGGTAGACTCGAATCAGGGAACACCGGTTAAGAAGGAGGTCCCATTTTTAAGAGGGAGATGAGAATGGTTTTCTCTCAAAGGGTCGCCACTATGTGGAATACTCTTCCTCAGAAAGCGGTAGAGGTTGGGTCATTGAATTTATTCAAGGTTAAGTTAGGTTGATTTTTTTTTTTGATAAGGGAGTCGAGGGTTATGAGGGCCTGTTAGGAACGTGGACCACTGCCAGATCAACTGTGATTTATCACTTAATGGTGGAGCAGGCTTGAAGGGCCAAATTGTCTACTTCTCCTGAGCAGGGCCTCAAACCTGCTGGAGGATATTTTTATTGCATTAGACCGGACTGGTGGCACAGTGGTTAGCACTGCTGCCTCACGGGACCCAGGTTCAATTCCCAGCTTGGGTCACTGTCTGTCTGTGTGAGGTTTGCACGTTCTCCCCATATCTGTGTGGGTTTCCTCTGGGTGCACTGGTTTCCTCCCACAGTCCAAAAGACATGCTGGTTAGGTGCATTGTCCATGCTAAATTCACCCTCGGCGTACCCGGACAGGTGCTGGAGTGTGGCGACCGGGGGGATTTTCATAATAACTTAATTGCAGTGTTAATGTAAGCCTACTTGTGGCACTAATAAATCAACTTTAAGCTTAAAATTTGTTTCATTATTTATTCTTGAAAAATAAAAATAGCTGGCAAGGCCAGCATCTCTGATTAAAGTTTAAAGTAAAGTTTATTTATTAGTCACAAGTGAGGCTTACATTAACACTGCAATGAAATTACTGTGAAATTCCCCTAGTCGCCACACTCCGGCGCCTGTTCGGGTCAGTGCACCTAATCAGCACGTCTTTCGGATTGTGGGAGGAAACCTGAGCACTCGGAGGAAACCCACGCAGACAAGGGGTGAACGTGCAGACTTCACGCAGACAGCGACCCGAGCCGGGAATCGAACCCGGGTCCCTGGCGCTGTGAGGCAGCAGTGTTAACCACTGTGCCACCATGCAGCCCTTGAGGAGACGGTGGTCAAGCATCTCTTGAACCGCTGCAGTCCATGTAGTGTAGGTACTCTTCACAGTGCTGTTAAAAAGGGAGTTCCAGGGTTTTGACCCTGCAACAGTGAAGGAACGGCAATATAATTCCAAGTCAGGATGGCGTGTAACTTAAATGGACCTTGACGGTGATGGTGTTCTCATTTGTCTGCTGCCTCTGTCCTCCTCTGTCACTGGTTTAGAAGGTAGTTTTCAAATTATTCTGTGTTCAAAAAATGTTGGCAATGATAAAGGAGTTCTTTTTTTTGTTGCTTTTAGGTTATGGGTGGAATTGAACCAAACCTGCATAAGGGGGATATCTGGTACACCCCGATCAAAAGAGAATGGTATTACCAAATTGAGGTTCTTAAACTGGAAGTGGGAGGTCGGAACTTGAACCTGGACTGCACAGAGGTAAGCGTGCTATCAGTGGTGGGCGGGGATGGTTACTGTAGGTAAGGATTTTTTATTATTCATTCATGGGACATGGGCGTCGCTGGCTGGGCCAGTGTTTATTGCCCATCCCTAATTGCCCTTGGAGAGCAGTTGAGAGTCAACCACATTGCTGTGGCTCTGGATCGCATGTAGGCCAGACCAGGCAAGGACAGCAGATTTCCTTCCCTCAAAGACATTAGTGAACCAGATGGGTTTTTCCAACAGTCGACAGTTGTTTTCCAGGTCATCGGTAGATTCTTAATTCCAGGTTTTTTTTAATTGAATTCAAATTCCACCATCTGCCGTGGCAGGATTCGAACCTGAGCATGAGCTGAGTTTCTGGATTAATATCTAGCGATAATACCATGAGGCCATCGCCTCTTCATGTGTACTGTTTCAATGCCAGGACTGCTTGCTGGCGGAGCTTTCCTATCTACATTATGGCATGTTGTACAGTCCCCATGCACACATTAAAATGACTCCTGCAATGTCTTAAAAGCTGTTTGAATAAAATGTTTTTCCCCAGTGGCTGGAGCAGAACCTTACAGGCTGCTGAGAGGAGAATGATTGTCCTCCAGTCTGAATGATTGGACACATTCCACGTGGGCTCGGCAGCCAGGAGTTATACTCCCAAGCCTGTACAATTGTTGAACGTAGGTAGAATTGAGCTTGAGAAATAACCGCATCGTGGAAAAGTCTGTGTATAGTTTGGAGACTTTAAAGGGCTGCCACTTTGTGTATAATGCTACATCCCAGTATGTGTTCGCACCTTAAACAAGGGAAAGAATACATGGAGATTATTAAATATAGCCATCAGGCCCGAGTTCCAAACCAGTTCTCCTTATCTGCCACACCCTCTCCTCCAACCTGCGGGGGATGAAAGGTGACTCATCAAACTTACATAGCCATGCTATTGGTTCAGTAAATCGTTGCTAAGGAACAGTCCGTCAAATGTGTTTTTTAAATGGTGTAATTCCAGGATGCTGAGTTGCGGAGCAGATTCACAAAGCTGCAGGAATGTATTTTACTGTTCAAACAAAGCACCTTTTCATGTTGTTAATGCAGCTGAATCCAAACTGGTTACTGCAGTCAGTTCACCAGTTCAGCAGGTGAAACGAGAGAACTGCCAGGGTCAGGCATAACCTTAAAAATGGGGTTTATCGGAGGGGAGCGGAATGCGCCGTTGCGAAAGTCCGACACTAGATGGATGGCTTCAGTATTATTTCATGTTGATATCGGGTAAAAAGAACATTTGGCTACTCACAATAGATGAACTTGCATTTATATAGTGCATTTCACAATCTCGGGTGCGGCACAGTGGTTAACACTGCTGCCTCACAGCTCCCGGGACCTGGGTTCGATTCCCAGTTTGGGTCACACTCTGTGCGGAGTCAGCACATTCTCCCCCCTCCCCCCCCCCCCCACCACCCCCCGTGTCTGCGTGGGTTTCCTCCAGTTTCTCCCCTCAGTCCGAAAGACGAGCTGGTTAGGTGCATTGGCCATGCTAAGTTCTCCCTTATTGTACCCGAACAGGCACCGGAGTGTGGCAACCTGTGGATTTTCACAGTAAGTTAATTGCAGTGTTAATGTAAGCCTACTTGTGATACTAATTAATAAATTTAAACAAAACCCTCAATTATTGGTTCGTCCACCTCTCGGGTTTGACTCAGGAGATACCCACCATTGGCACCAAATGGGAAGTTGTTTGCTTTGTTGGAATTCAATGCATGGGTCTGATTATGATCGAATTGTTGGACTCATAGAAACCGTACAGTGTGGAAGGAGGCCATTCGGTCCATCCAGTCTGCACCGACAACAATCCCACCCAGGCCCTATCCCCATAACCCCATGCATTTACCCTAGCTAGTCCCCCTGACACTAATGGTCAATTTAGTGTGGCCAATCCACCTAACCCACACATCTTTGGACTGAGAAGAAACCGGAGCACCCGGAGGAAACCCACGCAGGCATGGGAAGAATGTGCAAACTCCACACAGGCAGTGACCCAAGGCTAGGAATCGAACCCGGGTCCCTGACGCTGTGAGGCAGCAGTACTGACCACTGTGGTGCCCCCTATATTTTGCCCACAGACTCCAGCAAGAATTGAACTCGCAACCCCTGGTTTACAAGACCAGTACCCTAACCACTGAGCGATGGAGCCAATTGTTGTTTGTGATAATACGAAAATTGGACTGTTACTTTACTGTTTATTCTTAGTCCGGTTTGTATTCCAAAATTGCTTCCTGTAGTTTGCGTTGCTGTGGGGACTACCAATTGTTCTGACGTTTTGTATCCGTTTGCCCTCCCTCTCCCTAGTACAACTCTGACAAAGCCATTGTGGACAGTGGCACCACACTCCTGCGTCTACCAATGAACGTGTTCTTTGCCGTTGTAACAGCCATTAAACAAACCTCAAAGGTAAGAAACTTGCCATTAGATCTGGGTGATGGTGAAGATGTCACTTATATCCGAAGAAGTATTGTAGGATGGGCATTTTCATTCAATGCACCAGTCAGGTTTCCTTGTCTGTATTTGGGCTGTGGGCTTCTTTGTTAAGCTGCCTCTGAATGTGACCCAGTGCAACTTATCCTAGGACCATTCTCCCTTGTTCCAATTTTCCTCATTCATTTTCTCTTACCCCCCCCCCCGATCATCTCCCATACTGGCACAAACCCAGCTCAGGAATTCGGAGCGCCAAGAGTCTTGGGGCCAAATACGCATTATGCCTATCGGCTTTCTAAGTCTGACATTGCTGTTTCTAAGTCTTATCAGAGAACATTTGATTCATGCTTTTAACATACTTGGATTTACATTGACTTTATAATTTTTAATGTATCCCAATCCTCTGTAGAGACCTGTAACTTTTTTTTAAAAAGGTTTTGAATTCCCAGTGGCCAGCTTAAAGGACAAAATGACAAGATTTCACATTTTTAAGACTTTTACTTTAAGAAACAAACTGAAATCAACATTGTCTAAACATTAATGTAATAAATTATGGAAAATATAACCCCCACCACTTCATACCAGGATTTGAAACCCCACTCTGTTTTTCTTGTTACACTGCATTCTCCATAGAATTGCAGACTTTACAGAAACCAGTCCAAAGTTGATCCCCTGACGAAGGGTCATCCGGACTCAAAACGCTGGCACTATCCTCTCCCCACAGATGCTGTCAGACCTGCTGAGGTTTTCCAGCATTTTCTGTTTTTGTTTCAATAGGCTCACTTCTCCCCATTTTACTGAGTCACTATGTCCCGTGTCCATTGAAAGTTGTCTCCCCCTGCCTTCTGAGAATCTTCAAACCGACTTTCAGCAGCAAGGGCCACGCCAACAGCTCTTTGTCCTAGCCACCCTATGGAACCTTTCAATGTCCGTAATTAAGAAAGCAAATGTAATGTTGTCATTTATCTCAAGAGGCTTGGAATACAAAAGCAGGGATGTACTTCTGAGGCTTTATAAAGCACTGGTTAGGCCCCATTTGGAGTACTGTGAGCAATTTTGGGCCCCACACCTCAGGAAGGACATACTGGCACTGGAGCGGGTCCAGCGGAGATTCACACGGATGATCCCAGGAATGGTAGGCCTGACATACGATGAACGTCTGAGGATCGTGGGATTATATTCATTGGAGTTTAGGAGGTTGAGGGGAGATCTGATAGAAACTTACAAGATAATGAACGGCTTAGATAGGATGGACGTAGGGAAGTTGTTTCCATTAACAGGGGAGACTAGGACGCGGGTGCACAGCCTTAGAATAAAAGGGAGTCACTTTAGAACAGAGATGAGGAGAAATTTCTTCAGCCAGAGAGTGGTGGGTCTGTGGAATTCATTGCCACAGAGGGCTGTGGAGGCCGAGACGTTGAGCGTCTTCAAGACAGAAATTGATAAATTCTTGATTTCTCGAGGAATTAAGGGCTATGGGGAGAGAGCGGGTAAATGGAGTTGAAATCAACCATGATTGAATGGTGGAGTGGACTCGATGGGCCGAATGGCCTTACTTCCGCTCCTATGTCTTATGGTCTTATGGTCCTTTAAAACTCTCGACAGGCTCCATTTCTTCGACCAGGGAACGGTCATCCACTAGCATTCTGCCTGGTGGCCAACAGAGAACTGACTTTTCCCCGCCTGTCCACAGCAGCTGCTGTTGTCCAGGGTCTCCGTGCCAACAAATCCGCACACAGCAAAACCAGCTGCTCCTTTCCTCTTGTTGAGGTGTGAAAACTGGTATTTTAAATTTCAATCAGCCTTGCCCTGGGAGTGCTATCCCCATGGCAACCAAGTCATATTGACTTAATGACGGAGGTCACGTGTCTCTCTCCACTACCACATTTTATCTTAAAAGAGGCAGTTCGAAACAGCCATCTTATGAAACCCTGTACTTGTAACAAGCGTGTCCGAGACTGATACTTAATTCCTGCAACATACGATGGTTCTACCAGCTAATGGGTGATTTGTGTTAAAACCAGTGAGGTGTCGACTGCACTTAAACTCACTTTTTAAAAGGCAGTTCATGTACATCACATTCCTCCCCATCCTTCCCGTACCTCTCAGCCAAACTTTTTTCTATTCAAACAAGCGATTTATATTCGGCTGTAGGTGTGAAGAATCGTTCTTTCCAGCATTCGGTTCTCTTCACGCTTGGCTCCATTTCCCCCACACTAATCAGGCATGCTAGTGACCAAGAGCAGAGCAGCCCATTTCAGGTCAAACGCTTCACTGGTCGCAACAGTGAATGGGAGATGTGCGTTTGACGCTCCTGCTAGCTACTAACATACACTATAACTGTTCTGCACTGACGCAATGGGCAGGAAAAGCAGAGCATGTATGAAAACCCAGGTAAGGTAGCAGACGAAGGGTGTACACTGCCTAGGCTGTGCTGTCCTTCCATAGCTTCTGTATGGACGGAACAAATAACCCCCAGTGACTTTAACTTGCTCTTCTACACCTGAGCAGTGCTGCCTGGCTGTATCAGTGGGGAAGGGGGGGGGGGGGGGGGGGCCTGGCTGTAATTGGAGGGAGGAGGGAGAGATATCCTGGCTGTATTTGGGGGTGGGGGGGGGGGGGGAGCGGGGGGGCGGATCTGGCTATGTGGGAGGAGGAGCGTCCTGGCTGTATTGGGGAAGGCGGCGGGGGGGGGGGGGGGGGGGGGGGAGATGCATCGGGCGCCACCCTGGCTGTACTCGCGAGGGGTTTGGGGGACGAGATCTGGCTGTACTGGGGGGGGGCGTCCTGGCTGTATCGAGGGTGAGAAGCAGCATTCTATTGAAAGATTATCATGTGAAGTGTTGATCTGAAGATGCTACCAGACCTTTCCAGCATTTCCTGTTTTTTTTTTTTATTTTGAAGACACTCGAAGCTAAAGGACATTACCCTACACATAAAATGTTTACTTACAAACTAACATTTTCAATAAATTTATGCTTCCAACGAGTTGAATATAGTTTGTTTTTTCACACATTAATGTGAAAATATGATTAAGCCTTTCTCTTGTGTTCCGTGAGCGTGGCTGTGCTCTGTGGGAACGTAGCCATGATGAGTTGGCCTTTAAACTCCCAATATTGATTTGGTTTGCATTGCTGCATTTAATCTGTTTGATATTCAGTCCTTCAAACCTGCCGTTTGCCGCTGATTTCAGTCCTCGTGCTTGTTTCTGTCAGAAAGTGGTTGACTCTTGTTCTCAGACGAGGCTTGTTAAACCTGAACCTGAGAGTGGGCAATAGTAAAACTCGACCTCATTAACTCTCTCATGCTGTGTAAAACTAATGTCTGTTTCTCTTGCGGCTTTGTTTTACTGTTCGCTTGTGAGCCACGGGAGCCTCATTTTTGCCCTTGTTTAGTTTTGTCCTATTTTGGGCGCCCCATCTCCTGAGTGTCACCTGCATCACTAATTCCATAAATTGAGGCATTGTTTCCTGGGAGTGACTGTTGCATCATTTATAGAATCCCGACAGTGCAGGAGGAGGCCATTTGGCCCATCGAGCCTGCACTGACAACAATTCCACCCAGGCCCCATCCCCATAACCCCATGTATTTACCCTCCTAGTTCCCCTAACACAGGTGCAATTTAGCATGACCAATCGACCTAACCCGCACATCTTTGGAATGTGGGAGGAAACCGGAGCACCCAGAGGAAACCCATGCCGACATGGGGAGAACATGCAAACTCCACACCACACACAGGCAGTGACCCGAGGCCAGAATTGAACCCGGGTCCCTGGCGCTGTGAGGCAGCAGTGCTAACCACTGTGCCACCGAGCCGCCCAAAATATACGTATGTATGTACCAATACTTGACATTTACTTCTGTTGTAAGTTACTAATTAGAGTAGGTAGCTTTGCTTTATTAGTTTCTTTTTGTGTGAAATATTACCTCAGACTGTTTGCATGAGGCAAAGGGTAAATAATACTGGACACCTCTGGCTTCCACTGACTTAAGGATAAGGGGCATTGAAGCCCTGCCAAGATGGCAGCCATCCAGCATCTCATTGACTTTGGGCACTTTGTCTGTCTTCATCCAGTCAGCTGCTGCACTCCCAACTGCCAAGATCAATAACCTGACCTCATCTAATGGGATGCTCAAAGAGCTGAGTGCAAGTCATCAACTCGGAGCTCTTGGTACCACAGAGTATGATCCTTGTAGGGCAACTCGTCAGTGAATTCAGCTGCTATCATGAGTCACCAGGATCTGACTCTCAATGTATTGTTGGCACGGGAAGTGTTTTAACCATTTTTAGTTAGTCTTTTTCTTTAAACTATGATTTTTATGAAAGCTGGAACGATCGGAATTTGACTTGAGCGATGGTGACAATACCGCTTCACTTGATTGGATGTGCTGCGCCACTGGCTCTGTCGATGTAAACTTAGATTTGAGTAAAGGAAAATAACAGGGCGCTCACATTTTCATTTTCCCCATCTGTCATCCTCGGCGTTCACACACCTGTTCAAGCAAACTTTGCCTCCTTGCTCCACCCTTTTTGTTCTGAAACATTCCTCTAGCCCACGAGCTGCGCCAGCTACTGCACAGAATGGCTGGCTGATAACTCGTTCGAGCCGTCCTCCTGCCTCTGAATGCAGTAGGTTTAAATAAAGCTTGAATGAAAGTTTGCGGTTGTCTCTTTAGCTATCCAGCACCCTGCTCCAAAATTCCTCACTAAACCACTCCAACACACACCTTTTTATAAGATGCTTTTTGTCTGATGACACTCCTCTGAAGCAACGTGGGACTTTTTAACTACGTTGGAGTCATTTATTTTCAGTGAGCGGCAACCATCTTGAATCTTGCCATCTAATCAGTATTTGGTAAAGGTGGGGAGGTTTAGGAGGTTTAGGTCCTTGCTCACAATTGATTAACTGGAAAGAGAGCAAAGAAGATTTATGACATTGCCAGGACTGGTGGACCTGAGTTATAGGGAGAGGTTGGCCAGGCTAGGACTTTATTCCTTGGAACGTAGGAGAATGAGGGGTGACCTTATTGAGGTGTATAAAATTGTGCGGGACATAGGATGAACACACACAGTCTTTTTTCCCAGGGAAGGGGAATTGAAAACTAGAGGGCATAGGTTTAAGGTAAGAGGGAAAGATTTAAAAGGGACCTGAGGGGCAAGTTCTTCATGCAGAGGGTGGTGGATATATGGAATGAGCTGCCAGAGAAAGTGGTTAAGGCAGGTCTAATAGCAACATTTATAAAGGATAATGGGAGGCACAGTGGTTAGCGTTGCTGCCTCACAGCGCCAGGGACTCGGGTTTGATTCTGGCTTGGGACACTGTCTGTGCAGAGTCTGCATGTTCTCCCCATGTCTGCGTGGGTTTCCTCCGGGTGCTCCGGTTTCCTCCCACAGTCTGAAAGATGTGCCAGTTAGGTGCATTCGCCATGCTAAATTCTCCCTCAGTGTACCCGAACAGGCGCCAGAGTGTGGCGACTAGGGAATCTTTTTACAGTAACTTAATTGCAGTGTTAATGTAAGCCTACTTGTGACACAAATTCTTTTTAAAGTACATGGATGGGAAAGGATTAGAGGGATATTGGCCAAACGCGGGTAATTGGGACTAGCGGGAAGGGCCTGTTTCCATGCTGTATTGCTCTATGACTCTGTCAGAAACAGAAAATTAATTTATTATTGTCACATGTATTAGCGTACAGTGAAAAGTATTGTTTCTTGTGCGCTATACAGACAAAGCATACCGTTCATAGAGAAGGAAATGAGAGAGTACAGAATGTAGTGTTACAGTCACAGCTAGGATGTAGAGAAAGATCAACTTAATGCGAGGTAGGTCCATTCAAAAGTCTGATGGCAGCAGCAAGAAGCTGTTCTTGAGTCAGTTGGTACGTGACCTCAGACTTTTGTATCTTTTTCCCAATGAAAGAAGGTGAAAGAGAGAATGTCCCGGGTGCATGATTATGCTGGCTGCTTTTCCGAGACAGTGGGAAGTGTAGACAGAGTCAATGGATGGGAGGCTGGTTTGCGTGATGGATTGGGCTACGTTCATGACCCTTTGTAGTTTCTTGCGGCCTTGGACAGAGCAGGAACCATACCAAACTGTGATACAACCAGAAAGAATGCTTTCTATGGTGCATCTGTAAAAGTTGGTGAGAGTTGTAGCAGACATAGCAAATTTTCTTAGTCTCCTGAGAAAGTAGAGGCATTGGCGGGCTTTCTTAGCTATAGCGTCCATGGAGGGACCAGGACAGGTTGTTGGTGATCTGGACACCTAAAAACTTGAAGCTCTCGATGGGATTTGTTTAAACTGTGGCTGAAAAACCTTTATTGGAGATCCAAAAGAGGACCATTTGAGTCAGTGGAGTGGGTGCATTAGTTTATTTGAATTGGATTGGTCATGACTAGTTGCTACAAGGTTGTAATAATAAACTTTAGCTTGTAAATTTCTTCTTGTCCAAATGTGATTTTAGTTGAAATGTTTTTGTTGAAATCAGTGCAGCTTTTGGGATTGGGTGAGGTTTGGATTCGGGTTTTCCCGGTCCATTCTTAGCATTGGCTTTGGAACTTTAAGGATAGTGTAAAAAATTTAATTAAAAATCTTTCACAAAGGATTAATTGAATCACAACAATTGATCATTGTTAACTTTATTGAAAGGCCTGTTATTAGTTTTTGAACTCGAAGTTATATTATTTCTCCTTTCCCGAGGCAGGGAGTTAGGGGGGCAGTAGATGCCTCCAATGGGCATGGCTGGTAGCGGACAGCCAGTTCATGACTCCAAATCTCCATCCTCCTGGGTGAATGGTCACCGCTGATGGGCTCTTCCTGCCAAGGTAGTGAGTGGCCTCTCAAGAGGTTTGAGGCTGTGGAAAAGATGCACGAGGCACCTTGCCAATGGTTGTCATCGCCCCGACCACGGAACAATGTCTCTGGGCACATTGAAGTATGAACTGCGGGAACATCCACCTCTGATCCTCCAAGATGTCCTTCACATGGAAGGAGTGGGGTGGGGGTGCCATGTCTAGATGGAGGCCAGGTGAAGGACTTTCCACCTGCCCGCTGGCAATGGAGGGAAACCCTCTGATGTAACACTTCCTTCGTTCACGCATCCACTGAAGTATTGATGATGCCGGCTGCAGGCAATCCTGTCTCATGCAGGTGAGGAGGTGGAGGGCCCATCGCAGATTGGTACAGTGCCAAGAGGCAGCAGGGCCTCCAAGGTCACGAGGTTGGTGAGCACTGGCCCACCTGCAGTGCTCTCATCTAGAGATGAGTGAATGCCTGAAGTGCTCTCCGAGGATGCGTTCACATTTGCTAGCTTCTCCAATACGAGCTACAGCCACAAGGCTGTTTTAAAGGTAATGCAGAGCTTCCTGCTTGCAGTGAGTGAGTAAGAGAATGTCTGTCCTTTTATATATGGAATCAGGACCTTTGACCCCATGAAGTAACAGCACGGCGGGCAACTTCCTGCCCATCCCCACCATGAAATTGGCTGAGCTCCTCACGCAGGTGTGGAATTAATGAGCTGAAAAGCAGGACATTTTGGGGCGGCATAGTAGCACAGTGGTTAGCACTGCTGCTTCACAGCTCCAGGGACCTGGGTTCGATTCCCGGCTTGGGTCACTGTCTGTGTGAAGTTTGCACATTCTCCTCGTGTCTGCGTGTGTTTCCTCTGGGTGCTTCGGATTCCTCCCACAGTCCAAAGATGTGCGGGTTAGGTTGATTGGCCATGCTAAAATTTCCCTTAGTGTCCTGAGATGCGTAGGTTAGAGGGATTAGTGGGTAAAATATGTAGGGGTATGGGGGTAGGGCCTGGGTGGGATTGTGAAGGGTGCAGACTCGATGGGCCGAATGGCCTCTTTCTGTGCTGTAGGGTTTCTATGATTCTATGACATTGTACCTGCTTGCACACCCAGCTGCCCAACGGGAAGCACACTGACTTTTCCTACCCACTTGGTCTGCAGAACGGAACATTCTGGCCAATGTCCTTTCACCCAGAACTGGAGGAGATTTGTAAGAAAGGGGTGCAATGGTTGGGGGTGGGGCATGGACTGGGCAGAGTCGCTGGTAGCGGGAGGGCGGTCTGTGATTGGGCCATACTGGAACCACAGCAGGTAGTGGAATTGGACTCCATGACGATGGATTTTGAGTGTTTGTATTTTGATTTATTAATATATTTTAAGTCACTTGGCCAATCCTTTGCCCACATGTTGGATGTCACTTGGCACCTTCAGTGGGGTTTGATTTTGGTTCTGGACAAGTGCCTCAGGTAGCTGACTGGCTTGCCATTGACAATCTTGCATGTAGTTTTCTCCAAGATTCTACCACTCTATATTAGACCACAGTAGAGAAAGCTTTGACTTTATCCGAGACGCTGCCTGTCCCTTGCACTTAATGTTCCTCAACTTAGAGCATTGCAGGTTTGTGAAGAAAAAAGGGATTATTTTTGGAGGGGGGCAAGTACATAGGTTAGAGTTCAAAATGTTCTCATTTAAACCCGCCTAATAACAGCATGTAGCTCAATAAGCAGCTGTTACATTGCATCACCCCCAAAGTGCTACAAAATTCTGGTAGCTACCTGCTTAGATGATATTTGGCCTATTTGCATAATCGCTCCTTTTGTTGAGTCCTGGGTCAACTGTCATGTACACAATTAGCATATTATGCAAATGTAACCTTCCAACCTTCTCGGAGTGGATGACTAATTAACATAATATGCAATATCTTTCCACTTAAAACTGTAATAATGCCAGCAAGAGCTTAGGGCCTCCAGAACTGCAAATCACAGCAAGTGAACAGGGTTTGTCCATTGGTTAAATGAAGAACGCCTTATGAGGGAGTCACTGAAATTAAGGTACAACAGGCAGTAAAGAAGGCAAATGGTATGTTAGCCATCATAGCGAGAGGATTTGAGTAAAGGAATAGGGATGTTTTGCTGCAATTGTACAGGGTGTTAGTGAGGCCACATCTGCAGTATTGTGTGCAGTTTTGGTGTCCTTTATCTGAAGAAGGGTATCCCTGCTATAGAGTGAGTACAGCGAAGGTTTACCAGGCTGACTCCTGGGATGGCATGTCTGTCATATGAGGAGAGACTAAATCGATTAAGATTAGATTTATTGGAGTTTAGAAGGGTGAGAGGGGATCTCATATCACATCCGGAAGACGTGCTGGTTAGGTATATTGTCCATGCTAAATTCTCCCTCGGTGTACCCGAACAGGCACCGGAGTGTGGCGACTAGGGGAATTTCACAGTAACTTCATTGCAGTGTTAATGTAAGCCTACTTGTGACACTAATAAATGAACTTAAAGCTAGAAATTTATCAAATCCTAACAGGATTAGGCAGGGTAGATTCAGAGAGAATGTTCCCGATGATGGGGTAGTCCAGAACTGGGGGTCATAGTTTGAGGATATGGGGTAAACCTTTTAGGACTCAGATGAGGAGAAATGTCTTCACTCGGAGGGTGGTGACTCTGAATTCACTACCACAGAAAGTAGTTGAGGCAAAAAGGTTGTGTGATTTCAAGAAGAAATTAGATATAGTTCCTGGGGCTAAAGGGATATGGGGGGGAAGGCGAGATCAGATATTGATGATCAGCCATGATCGAGATAAATGATGGGAGCAGGCTCAAAGGGCCGAATGGCCTACTCCTGCTTCTAGTTTCTATTTTTTTTACGTTTCTAAAATGGGCTTCCCATTCACACTAACTTTTGTAACCTCCCCTGCAAACTCTTCATTTATTTGTGCCCCTTTTTTGCTTAAGCATTGGTGACTGCAACTTCAGTTCTCCTGTCCCCAGAACCTGGAGTTCTCTCCCAGAACGCCTCTGCACCACCTCTCTTGCATTCTGCAAACCTATTGCTTTGGATTGGTTTTTGGTAGCCCTTCCAATCATCTCTGACCATTCAGCATCCCTCGTTTTATCTGATTACACCCGTGAAGCAGCAGCTTGGAATTTTTTTTGGGTGCTATATAAATACAATTTATTGTTGGGCAGTAAATGAGTCAATCATAGAATCCCTACAGTGCAGAAGGAGGCCATTCAGCCTTCTGAGCCTGCACTGACAACAATCCCACCCAGGCCCTATCCCTGTACTCCATGTACATCTTCTCCGGAGCCTTCAACATGTCATTGATGAAGACAAACATCCCCACACCCCCATTTGCCTTCAAACAACCTCAAACAGACCATTGTCCGCAGCAAGCTACCCAGCCTTCAGGAGAACAATGACCTCGACACCACACAACCCTGCCACAGCAACCTCTGCAAGACTTGCCGGATCATCGACACGGATGCCATCATCTCACATGAGAACACCATCCACTAGGTACATGGTACATACTCTTGCAACTCGGCTAACGTTGCCTACCTGATACGCTGCAAGAAAGGATGTCCCGAGGCATGGTACATTGGGGAGACCAAGCAGACGCTACGACAACGGATGAATGAACACCGCTCGACAATCCCCAGGCAAGAGTGTTCTCTTCCTGTTGGGGAGCACTTCAGCGGTCACAGGCATTCAGCCTCCGATCTTCGGGTAAGCATTCTCCAAGGCGGCCTTCACGACACACGACAATGCAGAGTCGCTGAGCAGAGACTGATGGCCAAGTTCCGCACACATGAGGACGGCCTCAACCGGGATCTTGGGTTCATGTCACACCATCTGTAACCCCCACGACTTGCCTGGGCTTGCAAAATCTCACTAACTGTCCTGGCTGGAGACAATACACATCTCTTTAACCTGTGCTTAACCCTCTCTCAACTCACCATTGTTTGTACCTTTAAGACTTGATTACCTGTAAAGACTCGCATTACAACCATTATTTTGTAAATTGAGTTTGTGTCTTTATATGCCCTGTTTGTGAACAGAGCTCCCACTTACCTGACGAAGGAGCAGCGCTCCGAAAGCTAGTGGCTTTTGCTATCAAATAAACCTGTTGGATTTTAACCTGGTGTTGAGAGACTTCTTACCATGTACAAGAGCAGATCAGAGGCTGGGAATACTGCGGCGAGTAACTCACCTCCTGACTCCCCAAAGCCTGTCCATCATTTACAAGGAATGAGTCAGGAGTGTGATGGAATGCTCCCCACTTGCCTGGATGGGTGCAGCTCCAACAACACAAGAAGGATAAAGCAGCCCCACTTGATTGGCACCACATGTACAAAATCCACATCCTCCACCACCGACGCTCAGTAGCAGCAGTATCTACAAGATGCACTGCAGAAATTCACCCAAGATCCTTAAACAGCGACTTCCAAACCCTCAACCACTTCCATCTAGAAGGACAAGGGCAGCAGATACATGGGAACACCACCACCTGCAAGTACCCCTCCAAACCATTCACCATCCTGACTTGGAAATATATCGCCGTTCCTTCGCAGTCGTTGGGTCAAAATCCTGGAATTCCCTCCCTAACGGCATTGTGGGTCAACCCACAGCACAAGGACTGCAGCGATTCAAGAAGGCAGCTCACCACCACCTTCTCAAGGGGCAACTAGGGATGGGCAATAAATGCTGGCCAGCCAGCGACACCAGTGTTCCACAAAAGAATAAAAATATACTTACCCTGCTAATCCCCCTGACACTTGGGGGCAATTTAGCATGACCAATCAACCTAACTTGCACATCTTTGGAGTGTGGGAGGAAACCGATGCAGACACTGGGAAAACCTGCAAATTCCACACAGTCACCTGAGGCCGCAATCCAACACGGGTCCCTGGCGCTGTGAGGCAGCCGTACTAACCACATTATGATTGCTCTGGATTATGAGTTCTGCAAAGTCCACTTAATGGGAGTTTTATAATGATGCAGGACTAAAATCTCCTTTATACATTTAGATCAGGGTATATTATATTTTTGAATTCCTGACTTATTTAAATATGGACTGGGAAGGCATAGATCGGGTGGACTCTCGGAGACTTTTTCCATGGAACTGGCTGCTACGAGAGAACACAGGTTTAAGGTGCTGGGGGGTAGGTACGGGGGAAATGTTAGGGGGAAGTTTTTCACACAGAGGGTGGTGGGCGAGTGGAATCGGCTGCCGTCAGTGGTGGTGGAGGCAAACTCAATAGGGACTTTTAAGAGACTCCTGGATGAGTACATGGGACTTAATAGGATGGAGGGTTATAGGTAGGCCTAAAAGGTAGGGATATGTTCGGCACAACTTGTGGGGCCGAAGGGCCTGTTTGTGCTGTAGTTTTTTCTATGTTTCTAAGTCTGGACTTTTAAATGAAAAGAATGTAACTATGCACTGAAAAAGGCCCAATGAGAGAGCCCTTTTCAATTAATATTTTACTTGTCATAGATTTAATTGAATTTATTGAACCTCCCAAGAGATGAATGCCAATTCAGACAATTGAAGGGTTAAGACTCCTTTACACCGAGGTCCCCTGTGCTTTGCAGAGTATTGAATCACCTTGGTAAATGCTTGTCTTTCACTTCATCTCACCACACTGTGTTTGTTGAACTGGTTGTGTTGGCAGGTTGAAGAATTTGCTGACGGATTTTGGTCAGGCACTCAGCTGGCCTGTTGGACCAAAGGAACCACGCCTTGGTCGTACTTCCCCAAAATCTCCATCTACCTCCGAGGGCTGAATTCTACCCAGTCTTTCCGAATCACCATCTTGCCACAGGTAAGACCTGAACCCGCCCCCATTTCTCCTGCATTCAAAGTGATGGATAAGGATGGCTTCGCACTATGACGAAAGCAAAATGCTACAGAATCTGAAACAAAAACAGAAAATGCTGGAAAATCTCGGCAGGCCTGACAGCATCCGTGGGGAGAGAATATGCCAATGTTGCGAGTCTAAATGACCCTTCGTCAGAACTCTCCTCTCTCCCCACAGATGCTGTCGGACCTGCTGAGATTTTTTCAGCATTTTCTGTTTTTGTGTTGGCTTAGTACTTTGTCAGAATATAATGCGCACACATTCCTACAAATGTAGGCAAACTGGGTTTTCAGATGATATTAGAGGACGGAGTTGAATGATTATAAATTAGAATTATAGAATCCCTCCAGTGTAGAAGGAGGCCATTCAACCCATCAAGCCTGCACTGATAACAATCACACCCAGGACCTATTTCCGCAATCCCAGGTATTTACCCTCCGAGTCCTCCTGACAGTAAGGAGCAATTTACCATGGCCAATCAACCTAATCTGCATGTCTTTGGAGTGTGGGAGGCACCCGGAGGAAACCCTACGCAGATACTGGGAGAATGAGACAACACACAGACCAAGGGTGGAATTGAACCTGGGTCCCTGGCACTGAGGCGGCAGTGCTAACCACTGTGCCACCCAAAACAATTTGACACTCTATTGCGGTTTACTCATTCCACAATGGATGGTAGTTAGCAATACACATTGTTGCGATGACTGCATTTCTTGATGTCCGTTCTGGATGTGTTCTCTGTCTTGTTGAACTCACTGGAGTATGTCACTACACAGTTGTACATCCAGCCGATGGCCGATGTTGGAGTCCAAATGGAATGCTATAGGTTTGGCATCTCCTCATCCTCCAATGGACTGGTCTTGGGTGCCACCGTAATGGAAGGCTTCTACGTCATCTTTGACCGGGACCAGAAGCGAGTTGGGTTTTCCACCAGCTCTTGTGCAGGTAGGTCTTTGGTTCCAGGTGGTTTTCTACAATTTGCATTGTGCAGTGTTTTTAACATGCCGTGTGTTACAGGGCTAACCAACAATAGGAGTCCAGTTCTCTGAGCAGGGAGGCTGAAAGGGCCTTGACCCCTGGTTTTGCTGAAAGAATGTGATCTTTGGAGGTTTTATTTAAGCGAAGCAAGCTGTTACTCCAAGAACTGTGACGATCAAAGTTTTGAAATTTTAAGCCAAAGTTCTTCTGTTAGAGTATACACTGGACCCTCTCTGTAACTAGATAGAAGCTTGCACGGAGAATGTTGGAGCAAGAGAGCAGTTAACGCTGTCATTACAGAGCTTACTGATCATAGAACTGATGTGTTTGCAAACTACGATAACCATAGATCTCTCCAATTCTGCTGAAGGAGCAAATACTTTCTGTGCAAAAAATGTTTTGTCATTTTTTTTAACCATAACGCCATCACACTGAGTGATGCTTCTGGATGATTCATGAATGACAGGAGGTTTGACCACAATATTCAGCAGCAGTGCTTAGTGCTGTCCCATCACTCCCAGGGATAGCTCTGGAATTGCTGCCACCTTTGCGGCCTTTCCTCTGCATTTCGGATAGACTAACAGGAGGGCAGGGGCTGCAAAGAATTTTCGGCTTCACTGCTTTTGAAAAGCTTCAGGCCATGAATTTTCTAACTGCCAGTTTTGTGGGGCTTCTGCTACACTTTCAGCAAGTATTACCATGATGGAGTGGGAGCAGTTGCGAGGAAATTCCTCGGCTGGTGTTCTGTTGAATGTTGAGTGGTATTATGAACTTCAGAAAGGGGTGGAGATTTTTTTAACTCATGGGACATGGGCGTTGCTGGCTGGCCAGCATTTATTGCCCATCCCTAGTTGCCCAAGGGCAGGGGAGAGTCAACCACATTGCTGTGGCTCTGGAGTCACAAGTCGGCCAGACTAGATAAGGACGGCACATTTCCTTCCCTAAAGGACATTACTGAACCAGATGGGCTTTTCCCACAATCAACAATGGTACCATGGTTACCAGTAGGTTCTTAATTCCAGATATTTTTTATTGGATTCAAATTCCACCATCTGCTGTGGCAGGATTCGAACCCAGGTCCCCAGGACATTAGCTGAGTTTCTGGATTAATAGTCGAGCAATAATACCACTAGGCCATCACCTCCCTCATGGGGATGGATCTTATGGCCATTCAACACCCCAACCAATTTTCCAATCCATGGGCTTGGCAAATGGCTGAATCAATATTGATGATATAGACCACTTTCCAAAAGTTGATAGTTGCCTTTGGATCTTGAGATGGCGTGACAGCTGTGAGCAATGCTGTCAAACAATGTTGCATGGAGCAGGATTGATGCCATTTTGGAGCTCTGCTTGACTCCAAATCTGGGCCTCCTTGAGGTAACGTTAAGAAAAGCCTGGGGATAGACTGTGTGCAGATGGTCTTGCCTTTGTTTGCATCTGCTGTGCAAGGTTGTGTCTGGGCTCCAGAAACCTGGGTCGTAAAATGTAGGGACCCTATCGAAATAACAACTGATATTTATATAGTGTCTTTAAATGTAGTCTCCCATCACAAGGATGTCATCAAATGGAATTTAACACAGAGCCACATAGAGATGGTAGGACAGGTCTACACAAACTTGGACAAAAGGATTGGTTTTGAGCAGTGTCTGAGTGAGAGGGGATCTTATAGAAACTTAAAATTCTAACAGGGGTTGGACAAGGTAGATTCAGAAAGAATGTTCTCAATGGTGGGGGAGTCCAGAACTAGAATCTTTGGAACACTCTACCCCAGAGGGTTGTGAGTGCTCCATCATTGAACACATTTGAGGCTGGGATCGGCAGATTTTTAACCTCGCAGAGTATCGAGTGACACCTGAAGTAGGCAGGAAAGTGAAGTTAAAGCCCAAGATCGGCCATGATCGTATAGAATGACAGAGCAGGCTTGATGGTTGTATGGTCTGCTTCTCCTATTTTTTGTGTAAGGCCACATACACTTGAATGCACACTGAATAGTAGGAGTCATGAACTAGCCATTGAGAGCAAAGCCTTGCTGATTCCTGGGGTAGCAATGATGAAGCCATTAGAGAAACTCTATTGAGATCAGGTACCTGTCGATGGAGCCCAAGTTTAAATAGCTCAGTATCACGGTTCGTAGTCTGAGCTGTCACCAGACAAGTGATTTTTTTTTTCCTTGTATCAGACCCATTTCTGATTGCTCATACTTTTTAGCAATGTTCACTGGTATAAAGAACTGCGGCATTTTTATTTCCCTTTTTTTTGTAAATTTTGCCAGGTTTTTCCGATCCACAATCTCTCTTTCTCCAGATCAGCACGGTGACAGTGGGTGGCACTGCTGCTTCGGTGCCAGGGACCCGGGTTCAATTCCCAGCTTGGGTCACTGTCTGTGCGGAGTCTGCATGTTCTCCCCGTGTCTGTGTGGATTTCCTCTGAGTGCTCCGGTTTCCTCCCACAGTCCAAAAAAGATGTGCAGATTAAATGCATTGACTATGCTAAATTCTCCCTCAGTGTACCCGAACAGGCGCCGGAGTGTGGCGGCGTGGGGATTTTAGAACCATAGAAAATTACAGCTCAGAAACAGGCCTTTTGGCCCTTCTTGTCTGTGCCGAACCATTTTTTGCCTAGTCCCACTGACCTGCACTTGGACCATATCCCTCCACACCCCTCTCATCCATGAACCCGTCCAAGTTTTTCTTAAATGTTAAAAGTGCATTTACCACTTTATCCGGCAGCTCATTCCACACTCCCACCACTCTCTGCGTGAAGAAGCCCCCCCTAATATTCCCTTTAAACTTTTCTCCTTTCACCCTTAACCCATGCCCTCTAGTTTTTTTTCTCCCCTCGCCTCAGCGGAAAAAGCCTGCTTGCATTCACTCTATCTATACCCATCAAAATCTTATACACCTCTATCAAATCTCCCCTCAATCTTCTACGCTCCAGGGAATAAAGTCCCAACCTATTCAATCTCTCTCTGTAACTCAGCTTCTCAAATCCCGGCAACATCCTTGTGAACCTTCTCTGCACTCTTTCAACCTTATTTACATCCTTCCTGTAACTAGGTGACCAAAACTGTACACAATACTCCAAATTCGGCCTCACCAATGCCTTATATAACCTTACCATAACACTCCAACTTTTATACTCAATACTCCGATTTATAAAGGCCAATGTACCAAAGGCACTCTTTTCACAGTAACTTCATTGCAGTAAGCCTACTTGTGACACCAATAAATAGACTTTAACTTTATAATGCTTTGGGTGGTTTTGTGTTAAGAATCCACTCTGCTGGAGTATGCTGCATTTTCAAAAGGAGTTGATCTTTTCCCCGGACTCTAGCCTACTGTTTGGTATCCATGTGGCCAGGGCAGCGGAGAGAACCAGTCCTAGCACTTTGAGCTCTGGTGTACTCTGGTTCTAACGTACAGTGTCTTCTTTCAGCTTCACTTCTCAATGAAGGAAACATAGACAAGTTGTTACTTTTGTGCTTTTCTCATGCAAGAACTGTCCCAAGTTTTAAGCACTTCATTAAACGCAACTTGACATGTGTGATAGGTCCAAAGAATTTGGATTGGAACATTGGTTCAGGAAGTTTTCCTTCCATTGTGTATGATCACAGTGGGAAATAGCGACGGGAGCAGGCCATTTGGCTCATCGAGCCTGCCTTGCCATTCAATGAAATCGAGGCTGATTGGATTGTGACCTTGGCTTCACTCTCCCGCCTACTCCCCATAACTTCAACTCTCTCTTAACGATCACAAATCTCATTCCCCTTGTGTCTTATTTATTCAGACTTTTGGCAAAGAATCTAAGATGAACTAAGAGGGAGAGAGAAATTATGCAATATGTTATGATCTGGAATGCATAGCATGAATGGGTGGTGGAAGCAGATTCAATCATTGCAAAAGTGAAATTGATCATTTTTTAAAAATTCCTTCATACTGTGAATATTGCAGGCCAGGCCGGTATTTATTACCCTTGAAGGCGGTGGAGAGCCATGTTCTTCAACCGCTGTGTGTAGGTTTGCCCACAGTGCCGATAGGAGGGAGTTCCATAGAAATATAGAAAGCAAGAGTAGGCCATTCAACCCTTTGAGACTGCTCTGCCATTCATTTTGATCATGGCTGATCATCAAATTCAGCATCCTGATCCCAGCTCTCTCTCTCCGCACCCCCCCCCCCCCTCCCCCCCCAAATATCTTTTGATCCCTTTAGCCCCAAGAGCTATATCTCATTTCTTCTTGGAACTGCGCAACTTTTTGGCCTCAACTACTTTGTGGTAGTGAGTTACACAGATCCACCACTCTCTGGGTGAAGAAATTTCTCCTCCCCTCAAGTCCTGAAAGGTTTATCCCCTATCCTCAAACTCTGACCCCTAGTGTTGTGTTTCATAGAGCCTACTCATAGGATGGCACAGTGGTTAGCACTGCTGCCTCACACGCCAGGGACCCGGGTTCGATTCCCGGCTTGGGTCACTGTGCAAAGTTTGCACGTTCTCCCCATGCCTGCGTGGGTTTCCTCCAGGTGCTCCGGTTTCCCCTCGCAGTCTGAAAGACGTGCTGGTTGGGTGCATTGGCCATGCTAAACTCTCCCTCAGTGTACCCCGAACAGGTGCCGGAGTGTGGCGACTCGGGGATTTTCACAGTAGCTTCATTGAAGTGTTAATGTAAGCCTACTTGTGACACTAATCAATAAACTTAGTTCTGGATCCCCACCATTGGGAAGATTCTTTCTGAATCTATCCTGTCTCGTGCTGTTAGAATTTTATAATTTTCTATGTAATCCCCTCTCACTCTTCTAAAATCCAATGAATATAATCCTAACAGGCATGGTCTCTCCTCATATGACAGACCTGCCATCCCAGGAATCAGCCTGGTAAACCCTCTATAGCAAGAACATCCTTCCTCAGATGAGGACGCCAAAACTGCACGTACTACTCCAGGTTGGCATCACCACTGCCCTGTACAATTCTTATGTTTTGACCCAGCGCCAGAGAAGGAACAGTAATATATTTCCAAGCAAGGCTGGTGTGTGGTTTGGAGGGCAATTTGCAGGTGGTGGTGGTGTTCCCATGCGTTGCTACCCTTTTAGTCCAGATGGTAGGGGTCTCATTTTGGTGAAATACTTGGAACTAAAGTGCTAGAATCTTATAAGAACGTAAGAACTAGGAGCAGGGGTAGGCCATTTGGCCCCTCGAGTCTGCTCCGCCACTCAATAAGATCATGGCTGATCTTTTCGTGGACTCAGCTCCACTTACCCGCCCACTCATCACAACCCTTAATTCCTTTACTGTTCAAAAATCTATCTACCTTTGCCTTAAAAACATTCAATGAGGTAGCCTCAACTGCTTCACTGGGCAGAGAATTCCGCAGATTCACAACCCCTTGTGTGAAGAAGTTCCTCCTCAACTCAGTCCTAAATCTGCACTCCCTTATTTTGAGGCTATGTCCCCTAGTTCTGGTTTCACCCACCAGTGGGAACAACCTCCCTGCTTCTATCTTATCTATTCCCTTCATAATTTATGTTTCTATAAAAACCCCCCCCGCCTCATTCTTCTAAATTCCAATGCGTATAGTCCCAGTCTACTCAGTCTCTCCTCATAAGCCAACCCTCTCAACTCCGAGATCAATCTACTGAATCTCCTCTGCACCCCCTCCAATGCCAGTACATCCTTTCTCAAGTAAGGAGACCAAAACTGTACACAGTACTCCAGGTGTGGCCTCACCAGCACCTTATACAGCTTCTAAAGAGCCTGTAAAATTCTGACTGGCCAAATGGCTGCCTCTTGCGCTATAATCATCCTGGAAGATTATGACTTTGACAGTTTGTTTTCTTAACCATTCATGGAACATGGGCATCGCTGGCTGGCCAGCATTCATTGCCCATCCCTAGTTGCCCTTGAGAAGTGGTGGTGAGCTCCCTTCTTGAATCGCTGCAGTCCATGTGCTGTGGGTTGACCCACAATGCCATTAGGGAGGGAATTCCAGGATTTTGACCCAGTGACTACAAAGGAACAGCAATATCTTTCCAATTCAGGATGGTGAGTGGCTTAGAGGGGAACTTGCAGGTGGTGGTGTTCCCATGTATCTGCTGCCCTTGTCCTTTTAGATGGAAGTGGTCATGAGTTTGGAAGGTGCTGTCTAAGGATCTTTGGTGAATTGCTGCAGTGCATCTCGTAGATAACAGACACTGCTGCTACTGGGTATCGGTGAAGGACAGAGTGGATGTTTGTGGATATGGTGTCATTCAAGCGGGCTGCTTTATCCTGGATGTTGTCAAGCTTCTTGTATTGTTGGAGCTGTACCCATCCAGGCAAGCGGGAAGTATTCTGACATGTGCCTTGTAGATGTTGGATAGGCTTTGGAGAGTCAGTATTCCTAGTTTCTGACCTGCTCTTAGAGTCACTGTGTTAATGTGGTGAGTCCAGTTGAGTTTCTGGTCAATGGTAACCCCAAGGATGTTGACAGTGGGGGGATTCAGTGATGGTAACACCATTGAATGTCAAGGGACAGTGGCTAGAGTGTCTCTTATTGGTGATGGTCGTTGCCTGGCATTTGTGTGGCATGAATGTTACTTGCCACTAGTCAGCCCAAGCCTGGATATTGTCCAGATCTTGTTAGATTTTAAAATGGGCTGCTTCAGTATCTGAAGAGTCGCGAATGGTGCTGAACATTGTGTAATCATCGGCGAACATCCCCACTTCTGACCTTATGATGGCAGGAAGGTTATTGATGAAACAGCTGAAGATGGTTGGGCCTAGGACACTACCCTGAGGGACTCCTGCAGAGATGTCGTGGAGCTGAGATGACTGACTCTCTCCGCACCACAACCATCAGCCTATGTGCCAGCTATCACTCCAATCAACGGAAAGTTTTCCCTCGATTCCCAGTTTCACTAAGGCTCCTTGATGCCACACTCGGTCGAATGCTGCCTTGATGTCAAGGGCTGTCACTCTCACCTCACCTCTGGAATTCAGCTCTTTTATCCATGTTTGAACCAAGGCTGTAATGAGGTCAGGAATGAGTGACCCTGGCGAAACCCAAACTGGGCATCACTGAGCAGGTGCTGCTTGATAACATTGTTGATGACCCCTTCCATCACTTTACTGATGATCCAGAGTAGACTGGGCTGGGCAGTAATTGGCCGGGTTGGATTTGTCCTGCTTTTTGTGCAAGGACATACCTGGGCAATTTTCCACATTGTTGGGTAGATGCCAGTGTTGTAACTATACTGGAAGCGATTGGCTAGGGGAACGGCAAGTTCTGGAGAACAAGTCTTCAGTGCGATTGTCGGAATGTTATCAGAGCCCATTGCCTTTGCAGTATCCAGTCTCTCCAACCGTTTCTTGACATCACATGGAGTGAATCAAATTGGCTGGAGACTGGCATCTGAGATGGTGGGGACCACTGGTGGAGGCTGAGATGGATCATCCACTTGGCACTTCTTCTGGCTGAAGATTGCTGTGTGCACTGGTGTGTTGGGGTCCTCCATCATTGAGGATTGGGATATTTGTGGAGCCTCCTTCTCCAGTGACTTGTTTCCATGGAGGTGGCAAAGGACATTCCACCCATCTTATTCCTAGACTAATCTCTCCTACCAAACATTCTATGATAGCTCCCAATCCTTTCTTTTCTGCCCAAACGTTTCTATTGCTTCCTGATCACAGCTCCTTCCTTGGTAAGTTGTAGCGTATTGACAATGGGGGTGGAAATAGTCATCAAGTTTAGGAGGTGTGTCCATTGCAAATTCCAAATAATGAATTGAAATTTTAATATTTAAATTTATACTCTTTAATGCAGTGATCCTAGTGCTTAGGAATGTATGGCATTTCCCTGTTTAGCACCTTGTATCAACAACAAGCAACCAGCTCACCGAAAAACCTCCTGTGTTCAATGCTAATAAAAAGCTTTTGTCACTTTCGTTCCCCACCCCTTATCCACTACTGTAAATAATTATTGCACTGCCATCTTGTGTTGTCTAGACACTATGGAAGGTCATTTTTTGGATCCAGAGCGAGGATTTACTAGTTTTCCTTCTGCTCTCTTTCTCTCCCCTCACCTCACCTGGTTAAATCATGCCTGCCTTGTTCTCTTATTTTTTAATTTGCAGTCCATCAATATATTGTCAAGTGTCTTTGAGTGCAATAGAATTCAAACACTTCACCCTGAAAGAAATGTTTTGATTCGGGTGGGGTGGGGCAAAATTGGGAATAGGAAAATAGGATTTGTGATAGTAGAGTTATGGGGCGGGATTTTCCAACCACGCTTGTCCCAAAACCGGAAAATTCCGCTTGAGATCAATGGACCTGTTTATGATCTGCCCCTCCCCCTTCCCTGCCTGCTACAATTCCTGTGGCGGGCGGGACAGGAAAAGTCCCCCCCATGATATTGAGCTAGTGACCCGGAGGCCAGCACTGCTCATCATAGAATTCCTGCAGTGCAGAAGGAGGCCATTTGGCCCATCCTGTCTGCGCCGACTCTGACCAAGCATCTTACCCAGACCCTAACCTCGTAGCCCCAAGTATTTCCCCTGCTTTAACCCAAACATCCTGGGACATCAAGGGCAATTTAGCACGGCCAATCCACCTAACCTGCACGTCTATGGAGTGTGGGAGGAAACCGGAGGAAACCCATGCAGACACAGAGAGAATGTAGAAACTCCATACGGGCAGTCACCCGAGGTCGGAATTGAACGCGGGTCCCTGGCACTGTGAGGCAGCAGTGCTAACCACAATCTGCCTGGCAACTGAGGAATTTAAAATTAGTTAAATAAATGTGCAGTACAAACCTAAGCTCAGCAGTGGTGACCATGAAACTACCATATTGTTGTGAAAGCTTATCTGGTTCACTAATGTCCTTTAGGGAAGGAAATCTGCCATCCTTGCCTGGTCTGGCTGACATGTGACTCCAGAGCCACAGCAACGTGGCGGACTCCTGACTGCCCGTTTGCGACAGAAAATTCGAATAAGAATGAAATCTAGCAGCACTGTGGGAGTGCTTACACCCGCATGGGATGAAGCAGTTCAAAAAGATGCAGTTCTCCATTCCAGCTGTCCTCCTTGCCCCCTCCCTCTTTCAGGGCAACTGCCATAATCCCCAGGCAGTCCCTTCACCACCTGTACCTCTGTTCTGCCATTCTCACATGGACACTTTTTTAGCACCACCTCAGCCTTCTGTATCCTCATTTACATTCCCTTTGTCCCATCCCCCCCCCCCCTCACCACCCTCACCACCCTCATAGTACAAATCTCTGCCGATTCTCTTTGCTCTGACGAAGGGTCATCCAGACTGGAAACGTTGGCTCTATTCTCTCTCCACACGCGCTGTCAGACCTGCTGAGACTTTCCAGCATTTTCTGTTTTTGTTTCAGATTCCAGCATCCTCAGTATTGTGCTTTTATCTTGGCCCAGAAGATGTTTCACCGCCATTACATTGATGGGAATTCAAGATGGCCTTGCCAGTGACACCCACATCGCAATGTTTTTTTTAAAAAGCCCACAGTAATGTGACTGTCCTAATATAAATTCAGGGTTGTCTTCTTTTACACAATTTGTGCTCTAGATATTGCTTTGGTCAGACATTCTAGATAGAGTTGATAAACAGCCCAGGTTTTAATGACATCTGTTCGTTGGATATGAGCGTCGCCGGTGAGGTTAACGTTTATTCTCCGTCCCTAACTGCCCTCGAAGGTGGGATGAGGTATCTCTTCAACCACCGTAGTCCATGTGCTGCAGGTGCACTCAGTGCTGCTAGGTCTGCTTTTATCCTTCTTAGACTTCCCTTCATGCGAATGAAACTAAACATTACTCAAGTTAAGGAAAGTTTATTACAGCCTTAGAGGGGTCTGCAAGTTCTGAGTAGCTGCAGCTATTGAAATAGGCAGCCAGTTGAAACTTTTTTATTCCTTCATGGGATGTGGGCATCGCTGGCTGGGCCAACATTTCATTGCCCTCGAAGCTGGCGGTGAACTGCCTTCTTGAACAGCTGCAGTCCACGTGGTGTAGGTACACCCACCGTGCTGTTAGGGTGGGAGTTCCAGGGTTTTGACTCAACAGCAGTGAAGGAATGGTGAGCGCCTTAGAGGGGAACAGGTGGTGGTGTTCCTGTGCATCTGCTGTCCCTTGTCCTTTTAGATGCTGGGGGCTGTGTGTTTGGGAGTGCCATCTCCACTGTCTCACTGACTCCCTGCATTGCGTCTTGTAGATGATGCACACGGCTGCTACTGTTTGTCAGTAATGAAGGGATCACCTTCCAAATTGACTCTGGAACAGTTTCTGCAGATTGGAAGGTAACAAATGTCATCCCACTATTTAAAAAAGGAGGGAGAGAGAAAACCGGGAATCACACCTTGTTAGCCTTACATCCGTCCTGGGAAAATGCTAGAATCTCTTATGAAGGATGTGATAAATGGACATTTGGATAATAACCTGATTGGACACAGGCAGCATGGATTTATGAATGGGAAATCATGTTTGACAAACCTGTTGGAGTTTTTTTTGAGACTGTTACTCACAGAATTGGTAAAGGGGAGCCAGTGGATGTAGTATACCTGGATTTTCAGATGGGTTTTGAAGGTTCAGTGGAGGTTAGCAAAATTAAAGCATGTGGGGGAGGAACCAATATGCTGGATTGAGGATTGGCTAAGAGGCAGAACACACAGTGTAGGAATAAACAGGTCAGTCTCACTTTGGCAGGCTGTAACTAGTGGGGTATCGCAAGGATCAGTACTTGAGCCCCGGCTGTTCACGATATACATCAATGATTTGGATGTGGGGACCAAATGTAATATTTCAGAATTTGGAGATGACACACAGCTCAGTGGGGATCATAGAAATCATAGAAACCCTACAGTGCAGAAGGAGGCCATTCGGCCCATCGAGTCTGCACCGACCACAATCCCACCCAGGCCCTACCCCCACATATTTTACCCACTAATCCCTCTAACCTACGCATCCCAGGACTCTAAGGGGCAATTTTTTAAACCTGGCCAATCAACCTGTGTTGTGAAGAAGATGCAAAGTAGCTTCAAGTTGTGGACAGACTTGGTGAGTGGGCAAGAACATGGCAGATGGAATATAACATGTAAAAATGCGAGGTTGTCCACTTTGGCAGGAGGAGCAGGTGGAATTTCCTTTGCTTGTGAATCTCCGGAATTCTGTACCCCGAAGGGACGTGGCAGCTCAGTCATTTTGAGTGTGTTTCAGGGGCAAAGGCATTGAAGTGGATGATCAGCCATGATTGTATTGAATGGCAGAGCAGACTCGATGGGCTGAAAGGCCTACTTCTTCTATGTTCATAGTGCTCTGATGCAACAGAATGACTTGCAAGGCCGTTTCGGAGGCAGCTATGAGTCAACCACATTGCTGTGGGCCTGGAGTCATATATAGACCAGACTGGGGAGATTAATTTTCCTAAAGGGCCTTAACTGAAGCAGATATGTTTCAAACTGATCTGATAGTTTCATGGTCACCATTATGGATACGAGCATTTTCTTCCATAATTATTTAATGAACTAATTTTTTTAAATGTTTACTCCAAAGCCAATGTTCAGAGTGGACCAGGCAAACTCAAATCCATTCCTTGCTTACTCCAAAAACCAAATTCAATTTTCAATTGAATCCAATTCAAGGTCTCCACAAGAAAGGCTAACAAGAGTAGGCTTTGATTTGATTGATTGTCAGTACTTGAGCCCTGGCTGTTCACGAAATATATCAATGATTTGTTTAGTATACGGTGAAAAGTATTGTTTCTTGAATGCTATAGAGACGAAGCATACCGTTCATAGAGAAAGAAAGGAGAGGGTGCAGAATGTAGTGTTACAGTCATAGCTAGATGCACCTCATTTTGGGCTTGAACTTAGCCCAAAGGCCAAAAAATTCCCTAGCTATGGTAGCAGTGGTTAGCACTGCAGCTGCTTCACAGCGCCAGTGGCCCAGGTCCAATTCCCGGCTTGGGCCACCGTCTGTGCGGAGTCTGCATGTTCTCCCTGTGTCTGCATGGGTTTCCTCCGGGTGCTCTGGTTTCCTCCCACAGTCCAAAGATGTGCGGGTTAGGTGCATTGGCCATGCTAGATTTGCCCTTAGTGTCCCAGGATGCAAAGATTAGAAGGGATTAGTGGGTAAATATGTGGGGTTATCAGAATAGGGCCGACATGGGATTGTTGTCAGTGCAGACTCGATGGGCCAAATGGCCGCCTCCTGCACTGTAGGGATTCTATGATCATTAGTCTAAGCCTCTGAATTAGTAGTCCAGAAATAACACCACTGTAATGAGGCTAAGGCATGTATTTTTTTTTCCGTTTGGGGATTCCTATTGAGAAATGTAATATCGATGTATCAGGCTGAAGGTTAATTGGGAACCAGGTGCTCTTCTATAGAATACTTTACTTGACCTTCACTTGTGAATAATTCCATTGCGTCACTGGGCTGTTTTGTTAAACATGAATAATGATGTTACCAAAATCCAGCCATTGAGAGCCGTGTTCTGAGCAAAGAAAAATTAAACAGAAGAAGTATTCACAGTAACTGAGTCGTATTGTATTCATCAGAGTGCACTTTCTTCCTTTTGAATTGGGGAATATAGATATAAAGATCCAAGTCCGTTTGTTACAGCCCCTCCAATATCCCAGCAACTGACCATGATTGAATTAACCATTGGGGACCAAACTGGAAAAAGTGATGCGCCTAGTAGCAAACTGGTGTATTTTCCAAATGTGTGAACTGTGTACTGAAAGTTTCTGAAGCAGAATATTATCACTGCATCGACTGGGTGCGGTACAGTGGCCCTGTGGTTAGCACTGCTGCCTCACAGCATCAGGGACCCAGGTTCAATTCCCGGCTTGGGTCACTGTCTGTGTGAAGTTTGCACATTCTCCCCGTGTCTGCGTGGGTTTCCTCCAGGTGCTCCGGTTTTCTCCCACAGTTCAAAGATATGTGTGGTTTAGGTGGATTGGCCGTGCTAAATTGTCCCTTAGTGTCAGGGGGACTAGCTAGGGTAAATGCATCAGGTTATGCGGATAAGGCCTGGGTGGGATTGTGGTTGGTGCAGACTCGATGGGCTGAATGGCCTCCTTCTGCTCTGTAGGATCCTATGATTTCTCAAAATCCACTACTGGACTTCATTAAAATTGAGCAAGGAAGGTCCAAGTAGTTTTTCTATTTAAGCTCGAATACTTGCTTTTCCCTTCCTGCATTGTCATAATTCACCGACATGCTCATCAAGGCTTCCTTCCGTCTTCTATGGTGTTGGACTTCCTATTTGTGTGGACACTATGAAGTGAGTGTGCCTTTAAGAAATGTTTTTAAAATCATGTTCTCTGCAGATTGTAAGCCGGCCTTATGGTTTCATTGTGGCACCATCTTTTTTTAGCAGTCTTTTATTGCTGTTTAAATGGGGTTTTGTTTATTTTTACCCTGGGCTTGGTGCAGTGTCCAGGATTTTATGACCTTCTGAATTGATAAGGTGAAGATTGATTGACAAGACAAAGTCAGGTGGTTCCTCCCCAGAAGAATCCAAGGATTCACTTTCAGTTTTGGTTCAGGGTCAGAAGCTATCCTAGTTTTCAAGTTGCAGGCAGGTTTTCTCCCTCTCTCTCCCTCTGGTACTATAGATTCTGCTGACTAGCTGGATGCAAGTCTTGTTGCCTTCCTGGCGTGAGAATTCTGTCTCTCGCAGTGGTTCACTAGCTGAAAACTAGAGGCCAGCAGTGGCATTCTCTCTACCTCGAGGTCTGCTGGAAGTTACAAGGCTGGGCAGTCAGAGTTTCAATTCTCCAACCAAAGGACTAAGTTCCAGCATGACGTATTTTCTGTGTTAAATCTGTGGCAGGGGTATGAATGCAGGGAAGTTTGGTTGGTTGGAACATTTCATGTAGGTTTAGACAATATCAAGGTTGGTTTTTTTCTTCTTTGTAATTGGTAAAAGTCATTGCTTATATGTTATCGGTATTCTTAAGTAAACTTTAAGATAAAGGCAAAATATTGTGGATGCTGGAATCTGAAACAAAATGCTGGAAAATCTCAGCAGGCCTGACAGCATCTGTGGAGAGAGAATAGAGCCAACGTTTCGAGTTGAAACGTTGATCCAACGTTGGCAATATTCTCTCCCCACAGATGCTGTCAGACCTGCTGAGATTTTCCAGCAACTTTGTTTGATAAAAGCTCCCTAGTGGGTCATTTGAATCATACCCGAGGTGAAGCATGTCATGCTTACCCTAACCAAATTCAAATTGCAAAACTTCTGATGCAGGCGGACTTCATAAAACACTTTGGAGGTTCTGACCTGAACTATAACAACACCTCGGGCTGAATTTTCCTGTTCTGTCCACCACGGGAATCGTAGCGAGTGAGGGTAGGACCATGGAAAGGTCTATTGATCTTGGGCGGGATTTTCCAGTTTTGGGGCGAGCACGGTCAACAAACCCCAGTCCTAGAATCCTACTCTACATTCACCAATTGGAGCAGATGCTTTAGGGTCATCCAAAAGTAGTAGTAGAGGCGGGTACAATTTTGTCCTTTAAAAACATTTAGATAGTTACATGGGTACGATGGGTATAGAGGGATATGGGCCAAACGTGGGCAATTGGGACTAGCTTAGGGGTTTTTTTTTTAAAAGGGCGGCATGGACTGGTTGGGCCGAAGGGCCTGTTTCCATGCTGTAAACCTCTATGACTCTATAAAATAAACTGAGGCTTAGGGGCCTTCTGTTCTTCCAAACAGATTCCCAGTGTTACTCAGTAGCACCTCCATGACTAGTTTGTACCAGTCAATTCTTCTACCAATGTGCTCTTTTAATGGTGTCTTTTAATGGACTGTGCTCTTGAAAGGCCTGAATTACCACCAGTGCAAGGCAATGCAGAGCGTTGACAGGGCCGTGTCTTAATAACCTTGGAAGAAAGCATATTAACAGGTCTAGTGTGGACTGCTTTGAAGTGACAGCATGATAAATCATGGGGGACGGGATAGAGGGATATTGCTCGTGGCAAAATAAAAAGAAATCTCAGTTGGTCAAAAGACTGAGTCATTAAACACTAAACGAGATTTGTTTTCTGTCTATCAACAGTCATTGGTGGCTCCCCAGTCTCCGAAATTGCTGGTCCATTCTCGGCGGCAGATATTTCCAGCAACTGCATCAGCAAACAGTCAAGGACAGAGCCTGCACTCTGGATCATATCCTACGCTCTGATGGCGCTGTGTGGCATTATCCTCCTCGTTTCCATCATCTTGCTGATTATCCCTTGCAGCCATCAAAGTGGCAATGGTCTCACTGATGATTCTTCGCTAATTCGACACCGCTGGAAATAAAGCCATGCACTTCAACCCCCCCCCCCCCTCCCCCCGCCCCCCCACCCCAGTACACGTTCGGAGTGAATGCTGGGGTATTTGCACTACTGATGGCACCCGTGTAACCTGGTGCCTTTAAAGGAACAATTATATATATATATATATAATGCTGATAACTAATGCCGTGCCAGGGTTGGGAACTGAACCTTCAACCCGTGTTGCACGGAAAGTGCATTCTAATTAATTGTCCCATATCCTGATTGCAGTGGAGTGCACTGTACACTGACCAACATCGATCCGTTATCTGACCCCCTTGTAAACTTCAAAACCACTAGTTGCAAAGTAGGTTGGAACAACGGGCGCTTTGTCTCGAACCTCTGGAGGTTTTCCACTCCACTGACATTGAATGAGCTGTGAAATCATGGGTTAGTTTTCAGGTTGTGATGCCTCTGGAGGTGCAAGAACTGGACAACATATCTGTGCTCACTCTCAAGATTCCCCTCGGCAGCAATCCTAAACCAAAGAGCCATTAGGCCGAGGGGAAGCTAAAAGATGTCAGTAAGTGTACAGCCATCTCTCATTGTTACATTTTTGGGTCACGGGTCAATTCAATAGAATGTATCTTTTTTTTTCGCTTCCTATATTTGAAGATGATTGTAAACTCTTCTTACTGTCGACAGCTTGAGTTTAAGCCATTATTTTGAACCTAAACAATTGCACTCTTCTTCTAAGCTGCACACCATCGTACAGGCCAGAGGTTTCTGGTCGCTAATTCCAGCAGGTAGGATTGTTGGGGGCAAAACTGACAACATTCCTGGGCCACTGTTAAATTTTAAAACCTGCGGCCTACCTGGTCACTATCGTGCAACGAATCCTGAGTTAACACTGGAACTTGAGTCTCTCAATCCAGCAGCTCACGGGCACCTTCTGTGCCAGTCCTGTGTCTTGGTGCCATCTGTAGCCAGCAAACGAAATTGCAGCCTTAAATTACACCAACTCTGTTGAAAATGCAGTCCCTCCTGTGTGTGTGTGTGTACCCACCCTTTTCTTTACCCTCAAGTCCCAGCTAGCCGTGCTGTGTGTTGTCAAACTCCGCACAGTTGACTGCCAGTTCTGTAGCCTCAATTGTAGTAGAGTGTGTACAAACTCTCTCCTGACTAGAACCACCCCGTTGTCGATGGCAACAGGCAAGAATGGGTGAGGTACCACCCAACTATTGTCTCCCAAGTCCAGACATGTCTCCAGCAAGAAGTTTCTGTCGCAGCTCCTTGCTTTCTCGGGTTGCAGGGTGAGACAAACTTGACTTTATTTTTAATGCACTTGCTGGGATTTTTCACTACAATGGGGACAATTCAATATGACAGCGAAGGTTGCGAAGAAGGGTTCACGGTGAGGGACAGCTCTTCATTCCTCCCCAGAACTGGTGTGAGCGTTGATGTTGCAGGGAGACTGTCTAGACTTGCATCAGTTGGGAGTTGCTTGCAATCACCCCGGCCCGAGGCTTGTAATTCTGTGTAGGAAATGGGGACTGTCTGTTGGATGGACTGTCTGGGAGAAGAATGACTCCATCACCCTGTGGTTAGCACAGTTGCCTCACAGCGCCAGGGACCCGGGTTCAATTCCGGCCTCGGGTCACTGTCTGTGTGGAGTTTGCACATTCTCCCCGTGTCTGCATGGGTTTCCTCCCATAGTCCAAAGATATGCGGGTTAGGTGGATTGTCCATGGTAAATTGCCCCTTGGTGTCAGGAGGACTAGCTAGAGTAAAGACGTGGGGTTATGGGAATAGGATTATGGGTGGGATTGTGGTCGGTGCAGACTCAATGGGCCGAATGGCCTCCTTCTGCACTGTAGAATTGATCATCAGCACAACTATTGGGGAAAGTACAGCATCCAACTGACAGGCTGAAGGGAGATTTCCAGGACCACCATGGACTGGTGCTTATCATTGCTGGATGAATTGATTCTATCTGCATGGATTTTAAAAAATAAATAAATCTGTGAAAGCCAAAATGTGGGATGAGGTGCTCTTCCACATCAAGTATCCTGGTGCAAGTGTACAGTTTGTGGCACTGTGTAAATCTCTCCCTATTCTGCCCCAGCCTCCGATGGGCACCCACCACTTTGCTTGCCCGACCTGTTGGCAGTGAGACTGCCAGTGTAAATACATATATTTTACCATTGTTGCACCTCATTTCATTTAGGATCCGAACAAGCGCGGCCGGCATCACAGCAGCTCAGACTGGGATTGAATTTATCATTTAATGAGAAGCAAGACACTCGAACCGAAAATAAGGATTTTTTTAAAATTGAAATGCTTATTATTTTGCCTTTGCAGCACTTTTTCTCCTGAGGGCTGGAGGATTGAAATGTTTATGAAATGTAAAATAACAAATGGTGGCGTCTTTGACACCTTAAAAAGCTTCTGATTGTTAAGACCTATTTTTGCTTTTTAATGTGTGACATAATGTGGTAACATCATACTTCCGGATGAAGTGCCTTGCCAACCAATGTGTCCACCTCTGAAATTTTCCAAAGACTACTGTATAGTGTATACCTTTTAATTTTCAGTCTACTATGGCACACGTGTCGTGGGATTATCTAAGAGTCAAGCCGGTCACTTTAATAGAATAGCAATTAAGTTATGAATAAAAACCCCAATGTTTTGTAAGTCTTTAATAAAGTAAGCAGTCGAAGGAAAGCGAAATCTGCAAAGGACAAACTGAGAATATTTTGTCTGAAATGTAAGATGGATTTCGTCAGCAGGAAAATGCCATTTCTTGTTTTATTATCCTTGTGTAGATAAAATCAGCTGAAAGGTTTGGTCTGCTGGTTTGTGTCCATGAGTTGGTGGCTTTGAGAGAGCAAAATCCCTACAGTGCAGAAGGAGGCCATTTGGTCCCTCGAGTCTGCACTGATTCTCCAACGGAGTATCTTACCAAGGCCCTATCCCGCTAATCATAGAATAGAATCCTACAGCGCAGAAAGAGGCCATTCGGCCCATCGTGTCTGCACCAACCGCAATCCCACCTGGGCCCTATCCCCATATATTTACCCACTAATCCCTCTAACCTATGCATCCCGGGACACTAAGGAGCAATTTAGAATAGCCAATCAACCTAGCCTGCACGTCTTTGAACATCTTGCCTTTATAGGACGGGGTATAGAGTATAAAAGCTGGAGTCTGATGATGCAGCTGTATAGAACGCTGGTTAGGCCACATTTGGAGTACTGCGTCCAGTTCTGGTCGCCGCACTACCAGAAGGACGTGGAGGCGTTAGAGTGCAGAGAAGGTTTACCAGGATGTTGCCTGGTATGGAGGGTCTTAGCTATGAGGAGAGATTGGGTAGACTGGGGTTGTTCTCCTTGGAAAGACGGAGAATGAGGGGAGATCTAATAGAGGTGTACAAGATTATGAAGGGTATAGATGGGGTGAACAGTGGGAAGCTTTTTCCCAGGTCGGAGGTGACGATCACGAGGGGTCACGGGCTCAAGCTGAGAGGGGCGAAGTATAACTCAGACATCAGAGGGATGTTTTTTACACAGAGGGTGGTGGGGGCCTGGAATGCGCTGCCAAGTAGGGTGGTGGAGGCAGGCATGCTGACATCGTTTAAGACTTACCTGGATAGTCACATGAGCAGCCTGGGAATGGAGGGATACAAACGATTGGTCTAGTTGGACCAAGGAGCGGCACAGGCTTGGAGGGCCGAAGGGCCTGTTTCCTGTGCTGCACTGTTCTTTGTTCTTTGAACGCTCCCTGTCCCCTCTTGCTAATTGTAGCGGGATCCCTCTTTTTAACTCCACTGGGCTTATTTTAGGTTTGGTTCTCCGTCACCCAAACCCCACCAATGCCCGAGTGATTCTCTCTCTCGCCGATGGAACAATGGCCACCTTGCGTCTACTTCACTAGAGTAGCGCTCCCAAGAGAGAGAAAAGGAAACTGCTGCCTATCCACTACCTGGCAGCCTTTCCTGAGTGGGCGGTTTCGAAGCGCCCAGGGTACCCTCAGTTCTAGACTCCGGAATTATGGTAAGGAATATTTGTATTGTGACTTGGTCAGAGATCATTGGTGAGAAATTGAAAAGATCAAAACGGACTCCAACGGAAGTCAAAGATATATATATATAAAAACATCAAGGTCAAAGGTCACCAAACACCAGGAAAACAACACACAATGCCTTATGCTCTATAAGACTATAACTATGGAAGGAAATACTAAAACGGACACCGCGGAATTCTTACTTTATACAAGTTTACCAGTGTCTTAAACTATGAAAGGTGCATGCAAAAGCCCCCCCCACTTTCCCCAAAGCCTCATCCACTATGATGATCTCGGGAACTTCGCGAATTACCAGGGGATACTCACAATCCTAGTTTAAATTGCTCAGTGGGCTTCAGGCTGCGTACCAGAGTGATGTATATATCACTCGTTCTGGACACCCCAACTTAACTCGTTCTGGACACCCCACTCGTTCTGGAGTGATGTATATATCACTCGTTCTGGACACCCCAACAAGTGATGTTGGGGTGTCCAGAACGAGCGGCCACGGTCTGAGGACACAGGATAGAGGTGAGGAGAAATTACATCCCCCAGAAGATGGTCAGCCTGTGGTATTCACTACCACAGAAAGGAGTTGAGGCCAAAACATTGAATGTTTTCAGGAAGTAGTTAGATATGGCACTTGAGACAAAGGGGATCAAAGTATATGGGGGGAAGGCAGGATCAGGCTATTGAGTTGGATGATCAGCCATGATCATAATAAATGGTGGTTCCAGCCTTGGGTCACTGACTGTGTGGAGTTTGCACATTCTCCCCGTGTCTGCGTGGGTTTCCTCCGGTTGCTCCGGTTTCCTCCTACACTCCAAAGATGAGCAGGTTAGGTGAATTGGCCATGCTAAATTGCCCCTTATTGTCCCAAGGTGTGTAGATTAGATGGTAAATGTGTGGGGTTATGGAGATAGGGTGGGATGAGGGCTTAGGTAAGATGCTTTGTCAGTGTGTCAGTCAGAATCGATGCAGGTTCATCTTTGGAATTCTCCAATACAGAGTTGAGGATGCTCACATTAATTAGATTCAAGACTGAATTTGATAGATTTTTCAACACTAAAGGAGTTGGGAGATAAGGGGATCTGATTGGCAAGTGAATTTGATGTATATCCCTCATGATTTTATTAAATAGCAGATAAAGTTTGATGGGCCGTAGGCCCTGCTTGACGTATGAGGAGAGTCTGAGGACTATGGGTCTGTACTCGATGGAGTTTAAAAGGATGAGGGGGGATCTCATTGAAACTTACAGAATACTGAAAGGCCTGGATAGGGTAGATGTGGGGAAGATGTTTCCATAAAAGGAGAGACTAGGATTTGAGGGCACTGCCTCACAGTAAAGGGACAACCCTTTAGAACTGAGATGAGGAGGAATTTCTTCACCCAGAGGATGGTGAATCTATGAAATGCATTGTCACAGAAGGCTGTGGAGGCCAGGTCATTGCGAGTGTTTAAGACAGAGATAAATAGGTTCTTGATTGGTAAAGGGATCAAAGGTTACGGGGAAAAGGTGGGAGAATGGGGTTGAGAAACCTATCCGCTATGATTGAATGGCAGAACAGACTCGATGGGCCAAATGGCTTAATTCTTGTCCTACAACTTATGGTCCGAATCCTGATTCCCTCTCATTTATTGCTGAACACAGTTTGTAACCATGACTGATGTTACGAAACTAAAGGTAGATTTAAGAGATTTATTAGTATTAGTAATTATTGGTAATAAGGTATTTTCGGGGGGTTATATTTAATGTTTTCTCTGCCTGGAAGAAAGCTATAGTTAGATTCATGCTGGACAAAAGTGATTGTGTGTGCTTCAATTCCACCTGGGATTCTATTATGCTTAGAGAGGTTTACGGCATACAGAATAAAGAGTTGCAGACATTGCTGAACAACTAGAGGCTCACTTCCCAGCGAGGGAGAGCTTTTCTTTGTTCTTTGGCTTTTAACTGGAAGCTAGAACAGTTGGTGACAGGCAGCTAGAGGGGGAATATATCTCTTAGCTTTTCTAGAATAAAAGCCATACAGTGGAGTAATGGTTAAGAAAACCAGTGCCAGAAATCTAAAGGACAGCTATTTAAGGGTATTAGAGAAATGAAAAGGAGTTACCAGGGAGCCTGAAGAAACAAAAGGAAACTGGGAGCAGAACAGGGTACTGTTCATTTTAAGTCACAAAACTGAAAAGGAACTAGTTCCTGAGGAGTTGGGACGTCAAACAGCAGAACAAGGCTATTTGGCCCATCGAGTCTGCACCGACAACAATCCCAACCAGGCCCTATCCTTGTAACCCCACATATTTGCCCTTCTTACCACCCCCCCGCCACCACTCCCAGATCCTAAGGAGAAATTTATCATGGCCAATCAACCTAACCTGCACATCTTTGGACATCATTGTCTCATTCAGGGAGCTCATTCTCCAAGAGGCCAACCTCATGGGCCTCGTTGATGTCATTCCAACAACTCTACCGATTATGACTACGACAAAGTATAATTTGTCAGTTTGGGACCTGATTACTGGATGATAGTGACGGGGGTGTGCCACCTCCTTGTACCTTTCCTCCTTCAGGCATTTAGTTTAAAACATAGAACAGTACAGCACAGAACAGGCCCTTCGGCCCACGATGTTGTGCCGAGCTTTATCTGAAACCAAGATCAAGCTATCGCACTCCCTATCATCCTGGTGTGCTCCATGTGCCTATCCAATAACTGCTTAAATGTCCCTAAAGTGTCTGACTCCACTATCACTGCAGGCAGTCCATGCCACACCCCAACCACTCTGCGTAAAGAAGCTTATTTGTCTTCCTGATACATTCGCTGTAGGAAGCCGTCCAGCCACATGGAAATCATCCAAGCCACAGGTCAGCTGAGTGCAACGCCCAATTTTAAGAGGAGAAAAAAAATCAGCTTGGCATTGATAAGAGGGAATTTTATATTTCGGAGCCTCCCTCTCAGCTACAGCCTGGATGTTATGGATATGGGAGAGATCAGGCATTGACGCTGATGCTGTTTATTTTGGTGTCAGTCATAAGTAATTTGTACATTGTGCAGGAAGCAGAAAGCAATAACTATCCTATAAATCAGCTGCTGTTTGCCTCCACCCACCCTGGGAGTGTCAATGACCGACCTTTTATCCACTTAACACCACAATTGCATTTATGGAATGGAAATCCTTCTAATTCATTCCTGAAAACTAACAATCAAAATGCTCACTTTCTGAAGGCTGTAATGTGTGATGGTGCATTTCAATTTGAGGTTCCCAGTACTTATTAGAAACAGACACTCATTATCTTACGGAAAGCAGAGCTCAAAAGCAAGAAGCATCATGGGTTCACATACTTCTCCTTCACTTTTGAGAGTTGGGTTTGACTTCAATTCATGATAAAAATCGTCTCTTCCCCCACCCCCCCCCCCCCCCCCCCCCCTCTGCCACTCACAGCCACTGCTGCCTCACAGCGCCAGGGAACCAGGTTTGATTCCAGTCTTGGTTAATTGTCTTAGTGAAGTTTGCATGTTAGAACATAGAACATAGAAAGCCACAGCACAAACAGGCCCTTCGGCCCACAAGTTGCGCCGATCACATCCCCACCTCTAGGCCTATCTATAGCCCTCAATCCCATTAAATCCCATGTACTCATCCAGAAGTCTCTTAAAAGACCCCAACGAGTTTGCCTCCACCACCACCGACGTCAGCCGATTCCACTCACCCACCACCCTCTGAGTGAAAAACTTACCCCTGACATCTCCTGTGTACCTACCCCCCAGCACCTTAAACCTGTGTCCTCTCGTAGCAACCATTTCAGCCCGTGTCTGCGTGGGTTTCCTCCAGGTGTTCCAGTTTCCTCCCACAGTCCAAAGATGTGCAGGTTAGGTGGATTGGCCATGCTAAATTGCCCCTTAGTGTCCCAAGATATGTAAGTGAGGGGCGTTAGCAGGGTAAATGGATGGGCTGAGTAAGATGCTCTGTTGGAGGGTCGGTGCAGACTCAATGGGCCGGATGGCCTCTTTCTGTCCTGCCGGAAATTGGCAAGAGGCAGAATAATTTATTCAAATATATTTAAATGTTAATTTACACGTGTTTAGTGAGCCCGGCGCTGAATCATCCAGGCTCACTTGCCTTTATGGCATCGCTGGGAGAGTTTCTCTCTGGCGAGGAAAGCCCCTGTTCCCCATGAATGGGAAACAGTTGTGTTGGCCTGATCAGTGGAACCGGAGGCAATTGAGGCCCCCCAGGGAGACCAAGGGCACTGCCGGCCTGGCACCTGGGCAATGCCTTACAGGCAACTTGGCACTGCCCACTGGAGCCGATGAGGGGGTGGGGCTGAAGAGGCAGGGCCTGAAGGAGTGGCCCGATGGGGGCCAGGTGGACCTGCTGCCACTCTGCACTGCGATCGGACAGGAAGGGGGTGGGAGGGGACTCACTGGAATTCTGCAATACGATCGGATTGGGGGTGGGGAAGGGTGGTGCGATTGATCTAGGCTCCCTCTACAGTTGCTATTACGCATATGCAGACACAGAGGTCTGCGCATGTACAATAGCTCCCTCTGTAGGCTGGCTGGCAAATTAAGCCCAGCCCACTGCCTGCAGCAGCTAGAAACATTCTGGCCCATATTTTCAATGACTAAGTGCATAAGATTGAGCGCGAAAACGCATCCAAAAAACAGATCAGGAACTCTTCCATTTTCATGCTCGCTGGACACTTCAGCCGGGACTCTACCACCTTGCCCACCACAGAATCGGAGCGGGCAAGGGTCCGACAACAAAAATCTCTGTTGACCTCAGGCGGGGCCATAAAATCCCACCCTTAGAATCAATTTCATAAAATTCTACCCAAAGTAAAATAGCAAGGACTGATTTTTTAAATTGTAGTTTTTTTCAAAAATTTGAAGGCTAGCTGTTTTAAATTTTGTGACATCTATAAACTTCCCTCCAGCTTGACATTTTTTTACTTTTCATGCACATACATGTCTATTTTTAACAACTCCAAAGGATATCTGACCTCTCCCAAGTGTGTCCCTGAACCTATCCAAAAGGGTACCCTACCTCGCCAAAGAACACCACAGCAACTTTAGAACTTCTCCGAAAAAGGTCATGTTTTGGGCATCCGTTGGTGAAAATTCTGACTGGAAAAAGCTATACTTTGACATGCGCAGCTGCCTCCATCAGCCACTGGTGTAAAAACAACAACTCGTTCCATTCCCTGACCCACCACCTCCCCAAACCTTCCCCGACAAATATGGTAGGTGCCAAGTCTGGAAATGGAGCTTCCATATTCAGGCGCCTGGATCAGCCAGAGACCCTCTCTATTGTGGCAAAAATCAGGCCACTATCTGGTGATTTAAAGTGCTTTCAATTAAAGAGTTAACCTATTAATATAGAGACCCATAGAACCCTCGTGATGGCTCAGTGATGTTGTATAGTGAGTAGCGACAAGAACCAGAAAGATTCCAGGGTTTAATAACCAGTTTTCATTGAGTTAGCCAATCTCAGGTGGATGATGGTAAGGATGCTACAGATAACCCCATGTACCCCTGGACGGGGAGTGGGGGGAGGTGGGGGGAGCTTGACCAGGGTTCCCACTCCAGATAGTCACCCTATTTCGAAATGTACACTTCAGGTGTACATTTCAGGTGCGGACAAGACTGGGCTCAATTGTGATGGATTCCCATCAGCAAATATGTCTGTCAGCAATGACTAGCAACTGCATGACATAGAATAGTGCCCGTGAACTGAAGCCCCTGTGCAGGAGTAAAAACACTCAATGGTGTAGAGGAAGGAAGAAAATGGATGGATTAAGACAACTGAGTTTTTGAGGAGGTGACAAAAATGATTGATGAGGGAAGGGCTGTGGATGTTGTCTACATGGACTTTAGTAAAGCATTTGACAAAGTCCCTCATGGCAGGCTGGTGCAAAAGATTAAATCACACAGGATCAGGGGTGAACTAGCTAGATGGATTCAGAATTGGCTTGGCCATTGAAGGCAGAGGGTAGCGGTGGAAGGGTATTTTCCTGAATAGAGATCTGTAACTAGTGGTGTTCCGCAGGGATCAGTGCTGGGACCTCTGCTGTCTGTAACATGTATATAAATGACTTGGAAGAAAATGTAGCTGGTCTGATTAGCAAGTTTGCGGATGATACTAAGATTGGCAGAGTTGCGGATAGTGATGAAGATTGTCAGAGAATACAACAGGATATAGATAGGCTGGAAAACTGGGCAGAGAAATGGTAGATGGAATTTAATCCAGACAAATGCGAGGTGATACATTTTGGTAGATCCAATTCAGGTGGGAGCCATAAACTAAATGGCAGAGCCCTCAGGAGCATAGACACACAGAGAGATCTGGGAGTACAGTCCACAGATCCTTAAAAGTGGCAGCACAGGTGGAAAAGGTGGTGAAGAAAGCATATGGCATGCTTGCCTTCATCGGCTGGGGCATTGAGTATAAAAGTTGGCAAATTATATTGCAGTTATATAAAACATTGGTTAGGTCACATTTGGAATACTGTGTCCAATTCTGGTCACCACACTACCAGAAGGATGTGGAGGCTTTGGAGAGGGTACAGAAAAGGCTCACCAGGATGTTACCTGGTATGGAGGGTATTAACTATAGGAGAGATTGAATAAACTGGAATTGTTTTCCCTGGAAAGATGGAGGCTGAGGGGCGACCTGACAGAAGTTTATAAAATTATAAGGGGTATAGATAGGGTGAACAGTTGGAAGCTTTTTCCCAGGGCAGAAATGACAATTACAAGGGGGCACAAGTTCAAGATAAGGGGGGAAAAGTTCAGTGGAGACGTGTGGGGGACGTTTTTTACACAGAGGGTGGTGGGGGCCTGGAATGCACTGCCAAGTGAGGTGGTTAAGGCAGATACGTTAGCAATATTTAAGACTTATCTGGATAGACACATGAACAGATGGGGAATAGAGGGATACAGGCGATTGGTCTAGATAGGACAACGTGATTGGCACAGGCTTGTAGGGCCGAAGGGCCTGTTCCTGTGCTGTACTGTTCTTTGTTCTTTGTTCTAGTTGGAATCATACCTGGCACAAAGAAAGATGGTTATGGTGGTTGGAGGTCAATTGTCTCCGCTCCAGGACATCAGGGTAAGGTCCTAGGCCCAACCACCTTCAGCTACTTCATCAATAACCTTCCTGTCATCATAAGGTCAGAATTGGGGATGTTTGCTGATGACTGCACAATGTTCAGCACCATCCGTGACTCCTCAGATACTGAAGCAGTCCACGTTCAAATGCAGCAAGACCAGGCTTGGGCTGACAAATGGTAAGTAACATTGATGTCACACAAGTGCCAGGCAATGAGCATAGAAACATAGAAACATAAAAAAACTACAGCACAAAACAGGCCCTTCGGCCCCACAAGTTGTGCTAAACATATCCCTACCTTTTAGGCCTACCTATAACCCTCCATCCTATTAAGTCCCATGTACTCATCCAGGAATCTCTTAAAAGACCCTATTGAGTTTGCCTCCACCACCACTGACGGCAGCCGATTCCACTCGCCCACCACCCTCTGTGTGAAAAACTTCCCCCCAACATTTCCCCTGTACCTACCCCCCAGCACCTTAAACCTGTGTCCTCTCGTAGCAGCCATTTCCACCCTGGGAAAAAGCCTCTGAGAGTCCACCCGATCTATGCCTCTCAACATCTTATATACCTCTATTAGGTCTCCTCTCATCCTTCGTCTCTCCAAGGAGAAAAGACCGAGCTCCCTCAGCCTATCCTCATAAGGCATGCCACTCAATCCAGGCAACATCCCCAACAAGAGAGGATCTAACCTTTTCCTCATGACATTCATTGCTGAATCCCCCACAACAACATCCTTTACGTCACCATTGACCAGAAAGTGAGCTGGACTGGCCATATAAATACTGTGGCTACAAGAGCAGGTCAGAGTCGATGAATCCTGCAGCGAAGAACTCATCTCCTGTCTCCCAAAGCCTATCCACCATTTACAAAGCACAAGTCAGGAGTATAATGGAATACTCTCCACTTGGCTCGATGAGTGCATCTCCAACAACACTGAGGAAGCTCAACATCATCTTAGTGAGAGGGAAGAACTGAGGGAGATCAAATTAGTAGAAAAATGGTGCTGGGAAAATTGATGGGATTGAAGGTGGATAAATCCCCAGGGCCTGATAATCTACATTCCAGAGTGCCTAAGGAAGTGGCTCTCGAAATAGTAGGTCATTGATGGTCATCTTCCAGGATTCTATAGACTCTGGAACAGTCCCTGCAGATTGGAGGGGAGCTAATGTCACTCCAATATTCAAAGAGGGAGGTCGAGAGAAAACAGGGAATTATGGACCTGTAAGCTTAACATCGGTAGTGGGGAAAATTCTCGAATCCATTATCAAGGACTTTATAGCAGAGCTTTTAGACAGGGTCAGCATGGATTTATGAAGGGGAAATCATGCTTGACAAATCTGTTGGAATTCTTTGAAGATGAAACTAGTAGAGTTGACAAAGGGGAACCTGTAGATGTGGTATATTTGGACTTTCAGAAAGCATTTGACAAAGTCCCACACAAGAGATTATCGTGCAAGATTAAAGCGCATGGGATTGGGGGAAGTGTATTGAGATGGATAGAAAACTGGTTGGCAGAGAGGAAACAAAGAGTAGGAATTAATGGGTGCTTTTCAAATTGGTAGGCAGTAACTAGTGGAGTGCCACAGTGATTGGTGCTGGGACCCCAGCTATTCACAATATATATCAATGATTTGGATGAGGGAACAAAATGTAACATCTCAAAGTTTGCAGCTGATGCCAAGTTGGGTGGGAGGGTGAACTGTGACAAGGATGCAGAGATCCTTCAGAATGATCTGGGCAGGTTGGGTGAGTGGGCTAATCAATGGCAGATGCAGTATAATTTGGATAAATGTGAGGTTATTCACTTTGGAAGCAAAAACAAGAAGGCAGATTACTACCTGAATGGCTGTAAATTGGGAGAGGGGAGTGGCAGCAGGACCTGGGTGTCCTTGTGCACCAGTCACTGAAGGTAAGCATGCAGGTGCCGCAGGCGGTAAAGAAGGCAAATGGCATGTTGGCCTTCATTGCGAGAGGTTTCGAGTACAGGAGCAGGGATGTGTTGCTGCAATTATACAGGGCCTTGGTGAGGCCACACCTAGAGTATTGCATGCAGTTTTGGTCTCCTTTTCTGAGAAAGGATGTTCTTGCTCTCGAGGAAGTGCAGCGAAGGTTTACCAGGCTGATTCCGAGGATGGCGGGACTGATGTATGAGGAGAGATTGACTAGGTTAGGATTGTTTTTGCTGGAGTTCGGACAAATGAGGGGGGATCTCATAGAGACTTTTCAAATTCTAACAGGACTAAACAGGGGAGATGCAGGGAGGATATTCCCGATGGTGGGGGAGCCCAGAACCAGGGGTCACAGTCTGAGGATTCAGGGTAGACCATTTAGGACGAAGGTGAGGAGACATTTCTTCACCCAAAGAGTGGTGAGCCTGTGGAATTCATTACCACAGGAAGTAGTTGATGTCAAAACATTAAATGTTTTCAAGAGGCAACTGGATGTAGCACTTGGTGCGAATGGGATCAAAGGTTATGGGGAAAAAGCAGGATTAGGCTATTGAGTTGGATGATCAGCCATGATCGTAATGAATGGCAGAGCAGGCTCGAAGGGCCAAATGGCCTCCTCCTGCTCCTATCTTCTATGTTTCTATCATCCAGGTCAAAGCAGCCTGCTGGATTGGGACCAATTCCATTGAAATGTATGAACTATGTTAAGGGTTGTGTGCTTTAAACAAAAATAAAAGAATGTGGTTTGCACTCACAGATTGAAACTAACAAAAACAGATTTATTCTCGGAGATCTGGCCTAAACAAATTACAAACTGAAAATAAAACAGCAGCCTCCACAACACCCTAATTACATCACAGTGGTAACATGGCCCCTTTGAAGTGGCAATCCTTTGAAGGCCATGTGATCAGGCCAGATCCGATGGAAAGGCTGCATGGAAAGCCGAATCAATCGGGAGCAAGGACATGTGTCCAGGGACTGGGAGGATCCTCAGTTGGAACCAGGAGGGAGTAGAGAGTCGACTTGTGTATTAGTTCAGTCAGAACTTTATCCTGTCTATAAATAATATCAATAATAAATTGTTCATTGTTGAATCCGCAGCAAGTAGCCTTTGACCTTGCTTTGCTGGTGATGAGGAAAAACTATGTCAGTCATTGGGAGATAGCAGTGCACAGTCAGAGAGGGAGGAGAAGCTAAGAGACAGGTGCAATGCCTCAAAAATGTCTTTAATTGGGATGATCGATGCCATTCTGTAAGGACCATTCCCACTGTGACACCCAAGTTGTAGCAGGGCAGAATGCAGTATTGGGGCAAATCCAGGGTGTGCATGTAACAGCAGGAAAAGGAATGTCTAAGAAAGGGTTAAAACACAGGGCCCACCGTAACTCCAAGCAGACATATCCAATTAACATCTCACCTGCAGTTACTTTACAGGTGAGATCATTTCAAGGCCTTGGTGAACAATGCAGGGTCGATACTGAATAGCAAGGTTCCACTGAGTCTAGAGAAGCCATTGTTTCTTGAAACTGGGGAGATGGGACGGTTATCACGCCATCGAAACTTATTGATCACACACATCACTTTTGTATCACAAAACAGATAGACAAGGATAGCTGGACACAATCGATTTATGTGAAATACCCAGGACAATAGACTCATCTAATGTGATCAACTATAATCAATTCAAGCTATTCGTATCATTGATATCCTGTATTACAATACTCTGGACCTCAGAGAACAGTATAAGTAATGTGGACAGCCTTCCTATCTTCAGATTCAGCCTAGATACAGACTGGACTTCCCTGGGCCCGGGCTGATTCTCCCTCATGCGTGTGGAAATAAAACTGTTTTACTGAAGCCTGACACAGGCTCAAAGATTCCTCCTATACGAGTCCACTTCTCAGTCACCCTAAACACCCCCTCTATTCTCTCCAGCACCTGCCCATGCAGGTGTAGAAGATGCAGCACCTACTCTTCCACCTCTTCCATCCTGACTGTCCAAGGCTCAAAACACTCTTCCAAGTGAAACAGCGATTTACCTGCACTTCTTTCAAATTAGTCCCCAGTATTAGTGGACTCATTTGAAAGAAGTGCAGGTAAATCGCTGTTTCACATGTGGTCTCCTCCGATGTGGGGAGACCAAATGCAGACTGAGTGACTTTTTTTGCGGAACACCTCAGGTGGTCGGCAAGCCTGAGGTTTCAATTGCTTGTCGTTTTAATTCTCCACCGTGCTCCCGCTCTGCCTTCCTAGCTGTGGCCTGCTATAGAGTTTGAGTCAGCTTGAAATCATAGAAAACCTACAGTGCAGAAGGAGGCCATTCGGCCTATCGAGTCTGCACCGACCACAATCCCACCCAGGCCCTACCCCCACATATTTACCCACTAATCCCTCTAACCTACGCATCTCAGGACTCTAAGGGGCAATTTTTAACCTGGCCAATCAACCTAACCCGCACATCTTTGGACTGTGGGAGGAAACCGGAGCACCCGGAGGAAACCCACGCAGACACGAGGAGAATGTGCAAACTCCACACAGACAGTGACCCGAGCCGGGAATCGAACCCGGGACCCTGGAGCTGTGAAGCAGCAGTGCTAACCACTGTGCTACCGTGCCAGCACTTCAGTATAAACCGGAACAGGTCCTCATTGTTTGACTTGCCACCCTATTCAACATCGAGTTCAACAACTTCACCCGCTCTACCTTGAAAGGTGTTTTCTCCTCTTGGATTTGCTGGTTCAATCTGTTGTACCTGTAAATTCTCAGATACTTTCGACCAGTTTGTTTACTCCAAGGTTTTACCCCGGTGCCCTTATTTGCAAGATGGACAAAGGACAAACACAAGTAAAGGTTCAACAAGTTTATTAATAATAACACTATTAACCCTTAAATTACCCACATAAAACAAGAGGATACCCCAGATTCAAGTATACTACACGTAAAGATGGCTTGGTTAAACTGCAGGCTCGATTCTCTGAGTCCCTCTGGTCCGTCGTCACGAAGGTGAGTCTCGATGGCAGCTTCTTCCTTCCTTCCTTCTCTGGTCAGTCTTCCGGATCGTCAAGGCCATCTCCATCGTCGAGTCTTCGCTGCCGGTGGGTCTGAAATGTGTCCCTTTATCCCCCTGCCTGCTTGCCTTTTCAGAAACTTCTCTGGCTTCAGGCCAATGAGGTCCCAGGAGGGGGTTCCAATACCCAGTGGGTTTCTTGATGTCTGCCTGACTGGACACCAGGGTCCGTCCCCAGGTGTCCATCTCCATGCTGTTGCTTACATGTAACCTGTTGTCAGATAAGCTAACTGCAGGAACTCTCGGTGACAGAAAGTCTGGCCCGATCTGGGCTTCTAACAATAGGCCGGTGCATTTCAATGAGGTGCAATGATCTCCTGCTAAGTATCAGTAGAGTGCAACCACCTTTGATGGGTGATTGATGGGTCAGGCACAGACATGTTTGTGTATTTGTACAATTGGCCTGCCCGAGGTTTGACTGTGTTTGATTTCAATGTGCCCAATTCTTTAATTTAGGATATCCAATTTTATCAGCCTTAAAACTAGGCCCTATTTATATCACCACAAATCTTTATCTTGTTTGTTTCTTTATCCCTTCACGTTGCATTCATGTGGCTTTTATGTATCCATTCATGCCCCATTGCTCACTTCCACTCAACCTTTGTTCTTTTACTGTATCTATTACCATATCTGATATGCATCATGAAATCTTTTGTTACTTGATCTTACCTGGCCTCCAACTTATCACATACCTTCTTTGTTCTTCCTGCATTACCTCCAGAAACCTTGCCAGGCGGACCGGGGAGGAGCTCGCCAGTGCAGTCAGTGCTAGCGGACCTCAGAAGTGAGGACCATTCTCTAGGGCAGAAAAAGGATGAACGATGTTATCCGCCCCACCAGGATAAGTCAACATTCTCCTCACTCTCACCGTCAAAAGACCATCAGGGATTCACAGGGTTACAGTCCACAGGGATCTCACACACTTCCATCGTGAGGGACATCATCACTGATTCTCTCACACATACTATCTCGTGTTATGTCCTGCACAAGTCACGCGGTCAGCCTTTACATATGTCCACACAGGACGCACAGAACGTAGACATGCTTATCGTCTGTTTTGGCATTTGTCATGCGCTCAGTCTGTCCATCTGTCTTTACACAGGAAGAGACCACCCATGGTGAGAGGGACCGACCCCAGGCCGGAGGGGGAATGTCAGATCTCAGGCCATTCAGTCCCGTTGACAGAGCTGGCCGCTGAAGACAGGGACCATTCCTGCACCAGTGGCAAAATTGGTAACTCCCAAAAAGCCAATGAGACTCCATCCATGTGTCAACCCAGAATGCACTGAGGGCCCTGGAAGATCTGTGGCACCTGTGAGTGTCTCAAGATGTAAGAGTCATGCGAACTCCCAAGGAATCACACTCAGACTTGAGTAATCCGCTTTTGGTGATCAGAAATCAGCGGGAGAGTAGAAGCCTTTGCCATTGACGAGTCATTGTGACGGCTGCCAGGGAGCTCTTCAGCCCACATGTGTGCAGTCAATGGCATCCCGTACTTGTGGGAAGCTGGAGATCGCTGCAAATCCCATTGCTCCAGCAGCCTGGCTGGCTTCACCCAGGAAGAACTGGATGTAATTCTGTGCCTCACTGAATAGGGATTGGTGACCACTCTTACGCAGTGGAGGGTTGCGATATCCTACAGAGATCTCCAGTGGATCCTGGAATGAGCCACTCTCAAAAAAGCTGAGTGCAGTAGTCATCTTTGCAGTCACTGGCAAAGGATGGCCTCTCAGTTCCTGCAGCATCAGGTCTTCTCGAAGAGCGTGACAGATGTGATCTGACACATACCTTTGCAAAGGAAGGTGTCTACTGCATTATGGAATCATAGAATCCCTTCCGTGCAGAAGAGGCCATTAGATCCATCGATTCTGCACCGACTCACTGACAGAGTATATGACCAAGGCCCTCTCCCCACCTATCCCCATATACTTACCATGCCTAGTCCCCCTAACCTATACACCTTTGGACACTAAGGGGCAATTTAGCATGGCCAATCCACCTTTGGACTGTGGGAGGAAACAGGAGCACCCGGAGGAAACACACGCAGACACGGGGGAGAACGTGCAGACTCCGCACAGACAGTCATCTGAGGCAGGAATCAAACCCGGGTCCTGGTGTTGTGAGGCAGCAGTGCTAACCACTGTGCCACCGTGCCACCCGACTATCTCTCGCTCATCTGCAAAGGGGCATCTTTGCTACATGAATGAAAGCAAATTACTGCGGATGCTGGAATCTGAAACCAAAAGAGAAAATGCTGGAAAATCTCTGCAGGTCTGGCAGCGCCTGTAAGGAGAGAAAAGAGCTGACGTTTCAAGTGCACGTGACTCTTTTGCCTGTGCTACAGTTGCACGAGACCCCAGTGGATCCTGGAATGAGCTTTGACAATGGGTCATCTGGACTCAAAATGTCAGCTCCTTTCTCTCCATACAGATGCTGCCAGGCCTGCTGAGATTTTCCAGCATTTTCTCTTTTGGCATATTTGCTATACCCTGGGTCGTGCCAAACACCTTCATGGAATTGGTCTCTCTTCCTCAGCTTCAGAGACTTCATGGGGATGCGCTAACCCCTGTTCCTCAGGGCGAGGGTCTTTGTCCTGCTTGACGGCAATGGGCCCTCCTTCTCCTCCTCAGTTGTATGAGAGCCATGAAGAAAACAGCATTGCCTGCAGCCTCCATTCTACACCCCACACAACTATGGCATGATTGAATGTTATCCTGCACTGAGCACCATCTATCGCCAAGCTAGAGAATCATTGTGAAGCCCTTGGCCTGTCATTATTCCAGACATCCCAGCCACAGGTCTTCTCATGCAGCCATAGCACAGACTTGAGGTTCACTGGTAGCTAAGCTGCTTCCATTCCCCCATCAATACCTCAGGCATGACTGTGCATTCACCAAGGCGGAGGTCGGGGTGGGGTTGGATCTGGATGAGTACAGCCAGGCACTATCTACCTCAGCCAGAGCACTGACTCTTTCAGAGTAGACCAGAGCCCTGCTTTGCACTAATGTACTGACTGTAATAGTTATCCATGTCCATTGTCCATGTGAAGCCTCAATCTCTCAGCTGCAATATGTAGGGGACTTTGGAGCACTTTGCATCTGTACTTTAGCCGTGGCCCCTGTTTACAGTTGGATCATTCTGACCTTTGCATGTTCCTATGAGAGGGATAAATGATCATTGGAACCCAACCAACATCTGGTCCCAAGCTACAATGGACTCCAGCCCAACTCTTTCAATTGGCATTTGAGTTTTCCCAACACATCTCAGCTGAGTGTTCTGAAGCAGTCATTATTAGGGTGCCCCTTCAATCAGCCCAAAAATGCGATAGTTGGCTGCTCCCACAGGCCCTCACACACCCTTCTCTCCATGATTTTACTTTTGAAGATTGATTTTCGACAGCGCTACTACATGGGATGTCAAAATTATGCTTCTCTGCTTCTATTATGGAACCGGCTTTCAACACCCACACCCCCCAACCCACCCCATGAATGTTCAAGACCCTCCTATCATCCTGGAAGAGCTTCATGTGCAAGTTTTCCTCCTTATCTTGAGGTCCTGAGCACAGAGACCTACCAAGAAGCCCCCTCCCAAGAAAACACGGAATGCCCCTTCTTACTTACCAGCTCCCCATTTACGGGCTGCTGATGCCTTGCCTGACTGCCCAGTACTGAGTCACCAACCCCAAGGGAGGGAGTGACCATCCCTTGTATACCATGCTGTGCATGACCGTCACAGCACCAACAGCCTCTCTGCCTCCCTGGGTAGTGTCAAACATGGTTGCCAAGTATGTGTCTCTGTCCATCCCTCCCCTCACGGTCTCCAGTCACTACTAATCCCCCCCTTCTCCCCTTCCTAACCCACAGGGCTTGCCTGAGCGGCCTTGGCAGGGACTCGGAGCAGTCTTGAGAGCAGTACAGTAAAAGGCAGGCAAACACTTTGTGTACAAATCTCAATATCACCAGTGAAGTGCACTATAGCAGGTACACATCAGTTATATTACATTAACTTACAGAGGGATCTGGGCGTGCAGGTCCACAGTTCCCTAAAAGTGGCAACACAGGTGGCCAAGCTGATTAAGAAAGCATGTGGCACGCTTGCCTTCATCAGCCAGGGCATTGAGTACAAGAGTTGGGAAATCATGTTGCAGCTATATAAAACCTTGGTTAGGCCGCATTTGGAGTATTGCGTGCAGTTGTGATCACCACACTACCAGAAGGACGTGGAAGCTTTAGAGTGCAAAAAAGCTTCACTAGGATGTTGCCTGGTCTCAAGGGCATTGGCTATGAGGGGAGGTTGAATAAACTAGGATTGTTTTCACTGGAAAGACAGAGGCTGAGGGGAGACCTGATAGAAGTCTACAAAAATATGAGAGGCATAGACAGGGTGGATAGTCAGAGGCTTTTTCCCAGGGTGGAAATGTCAATTACAAGGGGGCACAGGTTCAAGGTGAGAGGGGGAAAGTTTAACTGAGATGTGCGGGGAAAGTTTTTCATGCAGGCAGTGGTGGGTGCCTGGAACGCACTGCCAGAAGCATTCACATTATCAACATTTAAGAGGCATCTCGATAGATACATGAATAGGGAGGGAGCAGAGGGTTACGAACCGAGTAAGGGCAGAAGGTATTTTTTTAGTTTAGTTTGGGCATCGTGATCGGGGCAGGCTTGGAGGGCTGAAGGGCCTGTTCCTGTGCTGTACTGTTCTTTCTTCTTTGTATATCTGGTCGTGATACAAGTAGATCCAAGTAGCCACAGGCATGTCAGTTCGATTGAGAGTGGCTGTGAGATTCCAGCGAGCTGGCTTTTTAATGAGCATTCCTGGGATGCAAAGTTATGCAAATGTCATTCCCAGGATGACACAGTGGGCAACCCAGCCCGCCTTGCAAGTCAGGAGGGGAAAAGTTGCCAACCTGTGTCTATGCTGGCAAAAGACAAACTCTCAATTTTCCATTCCCACCCACCACAATGCCCGCTGCTGGGGGGTGGGGGCAATGGAACATCCAGCCCATAAACTCTGCTTCTCTCCCGCCCTGCTGCCAGACCTGCTGAGCTTCTCCAGCATACTTTTATTTTGTCTGGGAGGCAAGAAAGAGAGGACACAACTTATAATTAGAGCTGGACTATTATTTTATTTATTAGTCACAAGTGAGGCTGACACTAACACTGCAATGAAGTTGCTGTGAAATTCCGCTAGTCGCCACACTCCGGCACCTGTTCAGGTCAATGCATCTAACCATTAAAGAGGGAATTCAGGAAGCACTTTCACCGCACAGAGAGGGTGGAATTCTCTCTCCCTCCATCCACCCTAACTGCTGCGACAGTTGGATATTTCAACATTAAGACCGATAGATTTTAACCAAGGAATAAAAACTTCTGCAAATCTGAAATCAAAATCGCAAATGCTGGAAATGTTCAGCCACTCTGAATATCGTTGCAGACTGAGTGACTTTTTTTGCGGAACAACTCAGATAGTCGGCAAGCCTGAGGTTTCAATTGCTTGTCGTTTTAATTCTCCACCGTGCTCCCGCTCTGCCTTCCTAGCTGTGGCCTGCTATAGAGTTTGAGTCAGCTTGAAATCATAGAAACCCTACAGTGCAGAAGGAGGCCAGTCGGCCTATCGAGTCTGCACCGACCACAATCCCACCCAGGCCCTACCCCCACATATTTACCCACTAATCCCTCTAACCTACGCATCTCAGGACTCTAAGGGGCAATTTTTAACCTGGCCAATCAACCTAACCCGCACATCTTTGGACTGTGGGAGGAAACCGGAGCACCCGGAGGAAACCCACACAGACACGAGGAGAATGTGCAAACTCCACACAGACAGTGACCCGAGCCGGGAATCGAACCCGGGACCCTGGAGCTGTGAAGCAGCAGTGCTAACCACTGTGCTACCGTGCCAGTACTTCAGTCTAAACCGGAACAGGTCCTCATTGTTTGACTTGCCACCCTATTCAACATCGAGTTCAACAACTTCACCCGCTCTACCTTGAAAGGTGTTTTCTCCTCTTGGATTTGCTGGTTCAATCTGTTGTACCTGTATATTCTCAGATACATTCGACCAGTTTGTTTACTCCAAGGTTTTACCCCGGTGCCCTTATTTGCAAGATGGACAAAGGACAAACACAAGTAAAGGTTCAACAAGTTTATTAATAATAACACTATTAACCCTTAAATTACCCACATAAAACAAGAGGATACCCCAGATTCAAGTATACTACACGTAAAGATGGCTTGGTTAAACTGCAGGCTCGATTCTCTGAGTCCCTCTGGTCCGTCGTCACGAAGGTGAGTCTCGATGGCAGCTTCTTCCTTCCTTCCTTCTCTGGTCAGTCTTCCGGATGGTCAAGGCCATCTCCCTCGTCGAGTCTTCGCTCCTGGTGTGTCTGAAAATGTGTCCCTTTATCCCCCTGCCTGCTTGCCTTTTCAGAAACTTCTCTGGCTTCAGGCCAATGAGGTCCCAGGAGGGGGTTCCAATACCCAGTGGGTTTCTTGATGTCTGCCTGACAGGACACCAGGGTCCGCCCCCAGGTGTCCATCTCCATGCTGTTGCTTACATGTAACCTGTTATCAGATAAGCTAACTGCAGGAACTCTCGGTGACAGAAAGTCTGGCCCAATCTGGGCTTCTAACAATAGGCCGGTGCATTTCAATGAGGTGCAATGATCTCCTGCTAAGTATCAGCAGAGTGCAACCACCTTTGATGGGTGATTGATGGGTCAGGCCCAGACATGTTTGTGTATTTGTACAATTGGCCTGCCCGAGGTTTGACTGTGTTTGATTTTAATGTGCCCAATTCTTTAATTTAGGATATCCAATTTTATCAGCCTTAAAACTAGGCCCTATTTATATCACCACAAATCTTTATCTTGTTTGTTTCTTTATCCCTTCACGTTGCATTCATGTGGCTTTTATGTATCCATTCATGCCCCATTGCTCACTTCCACTCAACCTTTGTTCTTTTACTGTATCTATTACCATATCTGATATGCATCATGAAATCTTTTGTTACTTGATCTTACCTGGCCTCCAACTTATCACATACCTTCTTTGTTCTTCCTGCATTACCTCCAGAAACCTTGCCAGGCGGACCGGGGAGGAGCTCGCCAGTGCAGTCAGTGCTAGCGGACCTCAGAAGTGAGGACCATTCTCTAGGGCAGAAAAAGGATGAACGATGTTATCCGCCCCACCAGGATAAGTCAACATTCTCCTCACTCTCACCGTCAAAAGACCATCAGGGATTCACAGGGTTACAGTCCACAGGGATCTCACACACTTCCATCGTGAGGGACATCATCACTGATTCTCTCACACATACTATCTCGTGTTATGTCCTGCACAAGTCACGCGGTCAGCCTTTACATATGTCCACACAGGACGCACAGAACGTAGACATGCTTATCGTCTGTTTTGGCATTTGTCATGCGCTCAGTCTGTCCATCTGTCTTTACACAGGAAGAGACCACCCATGGTGAGAGGGACCGACCCCAGGCCGGAGGGGGAATGTCAGATCTCAGGCCATTCAGTCCCGTTGACAGAGCTGGCCGCTGAAGACAGGGACCATTCCTGCACCAGTGGCAAAATTGGTAACTCCCAAAAAGCCAATGAGACTCCATCCATGTGTCAACCCAGAATGCACTGAGGGCCCTGGAAGATCTGTGGCACCTGTGAGTGTCTCAAGATGTAAGAGTCATGCGAACTCCCAAGGAATCACACTCAGACTTGAGTAATCTGCTTTTGGTGATCAGAAATCAGCGGGAGAGTAGAAGCCTTTGCCATTGACGAGTCATTGTGACGGCTGCCAGGGAGCTCTTCAGCCCACATGTGTGCAGTCAATGGCATCCCGTACTTGTGGGAAGCTGGAGATCGCTGCAAATCCCATTGCTCCAGCAGCCTGGCTGGCTTCACCCAGGAAGAACTGGATGTAATTCTGTGCCTCACTGAATAGGGATTGGTGACCACTCTTACGCAGTGGAGGGTTGCGATATCCTACAGAGATCTCCAGTGGATCCTGGAATGAGCCACTCTCAAAAAAGCTGAGTGCAGTAGTCATCTTTGCAGTCACTGGCAAAGGATGGCCTCTCAGTTCCTGCAGCATCAGGTCTTCTCGAAGAGCGTGACAGATGTGATCTGACACATACCTTTGCAAAGGAAGGTGTCTACTGCATTATGGAATCATAGAATCCCTTCCGTGCAGAAGAGGCCATTAGATCCATCTATTCTGCACCGACTCACTGACAGAGTATATTACCAAGGCCCTCTCCCCACCTATCCCCATATACTTACCATGCCTAGTCCCCCTAACCTATACACCTTTGGACACTAAGGGGCAATTTAGCATGGCCAATCCACCTTTGGACTGTGGGAGGAAACAGGAGCACCCGGAGGAAACACACGCAGACACGGGGGAGAACGTGCAGACTCCGCACAGACAGTCATCTGAGGCAGGAATCAAACCCGGGTCCTGGTGTTGTGAGGCAGCAGTGCTAACCACTGTGCCACCGTGCCACCCGACTATCTCTCGCTCATCTGCAAAGGGGCATCTTTGCTACATGAATGAAAGCAAATTACTGCGGATGCTGGAATCTGAAACCAAAAGAGAAAATGCTGGAAAATCTCTGCAGGTCTGGCAGCGCCTGTAAGGAGAGAAAAGAGCTGACGTTTCAAGTGCACGTGACCCTTTTGACTGTGCTACAGTTCCACGAGATCCCAGTGGATCCTGGAATGAGCTTTGACAATGGGTCATCTGGACTCAAAATGTCAGCTCCTTTCTCTCCATACAGATGCTGCCAGGCCTGCTGAGATTTTCCAGCATTTTCTCTTTTGGCATATTTGCTATACCCTGGGTCGTGCCAAACACCTTCATGGAATTGGTCTCTCTTCCTCAGCTTCAGAAACTTCATGGGGATGTGCTAACCCCTGTTCCTCAGGGCGAGGGTCTTTGTCCTGCTTGACGGCAATGGGCCCTCCTTCTCCTCCTCAGTTGTATGAGAGCCATGAAGAAAACAGCATTGCCTGCAGCCTCCATTCTACACTCCTCACAACTATGGCATGATTGAATGTTATCCTGCACTGAGCACCATCTATCGCCAAGCTAGAAAATCATTGTGAAGCCCTTGGCCTGTCATTATTCCAGACATCCCAGCCACAGGTCTTCTCATGCAGCCGTAGCACAGACTTGAGGTTCACTGGTAGCTAAGCTGCTTCCATTCCCCCATCAATACCTCAGGCATGACTGTGCATTCACCAAGGCGGAGGTCGGGGGGAGGGTTGGATCTGGATGAGTACAGCCAGGCACTATCTACCTCAGCCAGAGCACTGACTCTTTCAGAGTAGACCAGAGCCCTGCTTTGCACTAATGTACTGACTGTAATAGTTATCCATGTCCATTGTCCATGTGAAGCCTCAATCTCTCAGCTGCAATATGTAGGGGACTTTGGAGCACATTGCATCTGTACTTTAGCCGTGGCCCCTGTTTACAGTTGGATCATTCTGACCTTTGCGTGTTCCTATGAGAGGGATAAATGATCATTGGAACCCAACCAACATCTGGTCCCAAGCTACAATGGACTCCAGCCCAACTCTTTCAATTGGCATTTGAGTTTTCCCAACACATCTCAGCTGAGTGTTCTGAAGCAGTCATTATTAGGGTGCCCCTTCAATCAGCCCAAAAATGCGATAGTTGGCTGCTCCCACAGGCCCTCACACACCCTTCTCTCAATGATTTTACTTTTGAAGATTGATTTTCGACAGCGCTACTACATGGGATGTCAAAATTATGCTTCTCTGCTTCTATTATGGAACCGGCTTTCAACACCCACACCCCCCTACCCACCCCATGAATGTCCAAGACCCTCCTATCATCCTGGAAGAGCTTCATGTGCAAGTTTTCCTCCTTATCTTGAGGTCCTGAGCACAGAGACCTACCAAGAAGCCCCCTCCCAAGAAAACACGGAATGCCCCTTCTTACTTACCAGCTCCCCATTTACGGGCTGCTGATGCCTGGCCTGACTGCCCAGTACTGAGTCACCAACCCCAAGGGAGGGAGTGACCATCCCTTGTATACCATGCTGTGCATGACCGTCACAGCACCAACAGCGTCTCTGCCTCCCTGGGTAGTGTCAAACATGGTTGCCAAGTATGTGTCTCTGTCCATCCCTCCCCTCCCAGTCTCCAGTCACTACTAATCCCCCCCTTCTCCCCTTCCTAACCCACAGGGCTTGCCTGAGCGGCCTTGGCAGGGACTCGGAGCAGTCTTGAGAGCAGTACAGTAAAAGGCAGGCAAACACTTTGTGTACAAATCTCAATATCACCAGTGAAGTGCACTATAGCAGGTACACATCAGTTATATTACATTAACTTACAGAGGGATCTGGGCGTGCAGGTCCACAGTTCCCTAAAAGTGGCAACACAGGTGGCCAAGCTGATTAAGAAAGTATATGGCACGCTTGCCTTCATCAGCCAGGGCATTGAGTACAAGAGTTGGGAAATCATGTTGCAGCTATATAAAACCTTGGTTAGGCCGCATTTGGAGTATTGCGTGCAGTTGTGATCACCACACTACCAGAAGGACGTGGAAGCTTTAGAGTGCAAAAAAGCTTCACTAGGATGTTGCCTGGTCTCAAGGGCATTGGCTATGAGGGGAGGTTGAATAAACTAGGATTGTTTTCACTGGAAAGACAGAGGCTGAGGGGAGACCTGATAGAAGTCTACAAAAATATGAGAGGCATAGACAGGGTGGATAGTCAGAGGCTTTTTCCCAGGGTGGAAATGTCAATTACAAGGGGGCACAGGTTCAAGGTGAGAGGGGGAAAGTTTAACTGAGATGTGCGGGGAAAGTTTTTCATGCAGGCAGTGGTGGGTGCCTGGAACGCACTGCCAGAAGCATTCACATTATCAACATTTAAGAGGCATCTCGATAGATACATGAATAGGGAGGGAGCAGAGGGTTACGAACCGAGTAAGGGCAGAAGGTATTTTTTTAGTTTAGTTAGGGCATCGTGATCGGGGCAGGCTTGGAGGGCTGAAGGGCCTGTTCCTGTGCTGTACTGTTCTTTCTTCTTTGTATATCTGGTCGTGATACAAGTAGATCCAAGTAGCCACAGGCATGTCAGTTCGATTGAGAGTGGCTGTGAGATTCCAGCGAGCTGGCTTTTTAATGAGCATGCCTGGGATGCAAAGTTATGCAAATGTCATTCCCAGGATGACACAGTGGGCAACCCAGCCCGCCTTGCAAGTCAGGAGGGGAAAAGTTGCCAACCTGTGTCTATGCTGGCAAAAGACAAACTCTCAATTTTCCATTCCCACCCACCACAATGCCCGCTGCTGGGGGGTGGGGGCAATGGAACATCCAGCCCATAAACTCTGCTTCTCTCCCGCCCTGCTGCCAGACCTGCTGAGCTTCTCCAGCATACTTTTATTTTGTCTGGGAGGCAAGAAAGAGAGGACACAACTTATAATTAGAGCTGGACTATTATTTTATTTATTAGTCACAAGTGAGGCTGACACTAACACTGCAATGAAGTTGCTGTGAAATTCCGCTAGTCGCCACACTCCGGCACCTGTTCAGGTCAATGCATCTAACCATTAAAGAGGGAATTCAGGAAGCACTTTCACCGCACAGAGAGGGTGGAATTCTCTCTCCCTCCATCCACCCTAACTGCTGCGACAGTTGGATATTTCAACATTAAGACCGATAGATTTTAACCAAGGAATAAAAACTTCTGCAAATCTGAAATCAAAATCGCAAATGCTGGAAATGTTCAGCCACTCTGAATGTCGTTAGGTCAGAGAGTCCAGGGACCTGGTGCAGTTTGGACAAGTAAATGCAGCTTAGAGATACTGGGAAGTTGGCCTGTCTTGATTGATGGAAGCTTAATGGATCTGCTGACCTTCTATCCACTCTGTCTGAGCCCCTTCTGTCTTTTTGGGGAGGGAGGGTGGGGGTCGTTCTCCCTTCTCCCATTTGTATTGGATTGCAATATTCCCATGGGGGCAGCACGGTGGCACACTGGTTAGCACTGCTGCCTCACAGTGCCAGGAACCCAGGTTTGATTCCAGCCTTAGATGACTGTCTGTGTGGAGTTTGCACCTTCTCCCCATGTCTGCGTGGACTTCCTCCGGATGTGCCAATGTGCAGGTTAGGTGGATTAGCCATGGTAAATTGTCCCAAGATGGGTCGGTTAGGATAGTTAGTCATGGGGAATGTGTAGGGATAGAGCGGGAGAGAGGGCCTGGGCAAGGTACTCTGGGCGGAATTTTCCTGTCCCGGGAATCATAGCGGGCGGGACACGGACCATGCAAAGGTCCATTGACCCTCAGGCGGGATTTTCCATTCTTGGGGCGAACACGACTGGAAAATCCCACCCTTTGTCAAAGAATCCATGCAGACTGGATGGGCTGAATGGTCTCATCTGCACTGTAGGGATTCAATTAGTTTTTGGGACTTTTTAAAGTCTTCTCAAGGCAGCCCTCTGCTTAATCAGCAACGCAGTAAGAAGTCTAACAACACCAGGTTGAAGTCCAACAGGTTTATTTGGTAGCAAAAGCCACTAGCTTTCGGAAACAGGCTGTCCCTTCGTCAGCAATGCCACAGAGGGGCCAGTAAGGGGCCTTTATCGACCTCTCTCTCTTTCGGAGCTTCCTCTCGTCTCACCTGTTCGCCAGTCGGGTGTCAGATGGGAGTTGCTGAAACAGCAACCACACAGTGACACATACAGTCAGCCACCTGATAAACAGGACTGTCAAGTCGAGCTCTCTTCCGCTCTCCTCAATACAGAAATGTGCCTTTGACATGTCGCAGCTCACTGGATGAAGGTGTTAAAATGGGAAGCCAATTCCGATTACTAGCGAACGGTAAGGAACCCCCCCTCCCCCCCGTCTCCCCCCTCGATCTTGCGGTGGGGGAGAGTTACAGGGAAGTCATGCTGTTGTGTCAATTTCAGGACGGGCTGGTTGTACATTTCAGTCTCTCCTGCCTATTGCTGACTGATTGAATGTCCCTCCTTCTATCCACTGCTCGCAAAGTTGCTGCTCTGTCTCCCACATTATTTTCTCTGGGTTTATCTGCGATCAGTGCTCCATCCTTCCGGCTGGTTAAATTGAAATTCCCGAGTAAGGCTTTACCTTGCACTTTCCAACTCCAACCGTAAGCGATTTGAAGTTTTACTCACTCTTGCGATGGTGATTAAGATTTTATGAAATCTGCAATGTTGTTTTCAAACCTGTTACTGCGAGACCGATTTCCGTGTTATTCAGGTTGGACGACCTTGAATACACGGTGTAAGCAGGGTGCATTATAGTTGGGTCTGTTGTTATGCAGGTTGAGCGACCAGACTGCGAATTATCGCCCCACTCCGCCAGAATGTTGTGGCATCTGGAGGGAGCCCATGCCAGGGCACTGGGAGATCAGCCCGCAGTACAACTCCCTCCGGCAGGGTCAAGCAATATCAACACGGGGTTCAGCAGGTCTGGCAGCATCTGTGGAGAGAGGGACACAATAACTTGCAAAGGGACTGGAGTATAAAAGTAGAGAAGTGTTGTTGCAGTGGTATGGGGCGTGGGTGAGACCACATCTGGAGTACTGTGTCCAGTTTTGGTCTCCTTATTTGAGGAAGGGTGTGGTGGCATTGGAGGCAGTTCAGAGGAGGTTCACCAGACTGATTCTGGGGATGAAGGGGTTGACGTATGAGGAGAGATTAAACAGTTTGGGTTTATACTCGCTGGAGTTTAGAAGGATGAGAGGGGATCTGATCGAGGTATATAAAATTTTAAAGTTTTCACAACCTCAGGCTAAAGGGACGATCCTTTAAAGCAGAGATGAGGAGGAATTTCTTCAGCCAGAGAGTGGTGAATCTGTGGAACTCTTTGCCGCAGAAGGCTGTGGAGGCCAGGTCATTGAGTGTCTTTAAGACAGAGATGGATAGGTTCTTGATTAATAAGGGGATCAGGGGTTATGGGGAAAAGGCAGGAGAATGGGGATGAGAAAAATATCAGCCATGATTGAATGGCAGAACAGACTTGATGGGCCGAGTGGCCTAATTCTGCTCCAATGTCTTATGGTCTTATGGATTGATAAAGTAAATGTAGACCAAATGTTTCCTGTCGTGGCGCAATCTCGAACAAGAGGTCACAGGTATAGGTTGCGAGGCGGTAGATTTCAAACTGAGATGAGGAGGAACTACTTCTCGCAGAAGGTGGTGAATTTGTGGAACTTGCTGCCCCATAGCGCGGTGCAGTCTGAACCAGTGAATGGTTCAAGAAGGAGATAGATATATTTCTAATTTAAAAAAAGGGAAAAAGGGACATGGGGAACAGGTGGGAGGTGGATTTGAGACCAGGGAGAGATCAGCCATGATCTGATTGAATGGTGGAGCAGGCTCAAAGGGCTGAACTTGCCTCCTTCTGCTCCTAATTCCTATGTTCCAATGGAGTCCGTATGCCCCTTGGACAGAAGGGTTGGTCCTATCGAAGGGTCATGTGGACTTGTTTTAACTCTAATTTTTTTCTCCACAGATGCTGCCAGAACTGCTGAGTTTATCCAGCACTTTCTGATTTTTGTTTCAGATTTCCAACATCTGCAGTATTTTATACAATCATAGAATGCCTACAGTGCAGAAGGAGGCCATTTGGCCCATCGAGCTTGTACCGACAAACAATCCCACCCAGGTCCTATCCCTGTAACCCCACATATCTACACTGCTAATCCCCCTGACACTCAGGGGCAATTTAACATGGCCAATCCACCTAACCCGCACATCTTTGGAGTGCATTTTGCTTTTATTTAGTGTCCATTGTCTTAAAATACATGGTTGCCTCTGGCAAGGCTAGCACTTATTACCTGTCCATCATGAAATAAAAGAAGGGTGTAAATGCATTGAAAGCAATTCAGATTAGGTTCAGGAGATTGATAAAAGCGAAATACTGCGGATGCTGGAATCTGAAACAAAAGCAGAAAATGCTGGTAAGTCTCAACAGGCCTGACAGCATCTGTGGAGAAACAATAGAGCCAGTGTTTCGAGTCTGGATGACCCTTCATCAGAGCTCAGATTAGACTGATACTTGGAAATAGCAGGTTGCCTTATCAGGAAAGGTTGGGCAGACTGGGCTTGTTTCCATTGGAATTCAGGAGAGTGAGGGGTGAATTGATTGAGGTATATAAGATCCTGAATGGTGTTGACAAGGTGAGTGTGGAAAGGATGTTTCCTCTTGTGGGTGAGTCCAGAACAAGGGGGCACTGTTTTAAAATTAGGCTTCACTCTTTTGGGACAGAGATGAGGAGAATTTGTTTCCCTCAGAGGGTTGTGCAACACTGGAACTCTCTGGGTGGGATTTTCCAGCCTCACTCTCCCCAAAGCTGGAAAATCCCACGGACTTTTGCATGACCCGTGTCCCGCCCACTGCGTTTCCCATGGTGGGTGGGATGGGAAAACCCCGCCCCCTGCCTCAGAAGGCAGTGGAGGTGGGGCCATTGAATATTTTCAAGGTGGAAGTAGATAGATACTTGTTGGACAAAGGAATCAAAGCTTATCGGGGGTAGGTGGGAATGTGAAATTCAAACCACAAACATATCAGTCATTGTCTTATTGAAAGGCGGAACAGGCTTGAGGGGCCAAATGGCCTACTCCTGCTCCTATTTTTTAATGTCCCTATGAATGGTTTGCACAGCCAAACATCAGAGGTAGGGGTGCCTACTGCGATTGGACATCTTCCTGAAGGGTGCATCCCATGTCCCCCTCACTTCCAACTGCCCCACCCAGTCAAACAGCCTCCTCCACCTATCACCAATACTTTCCCAACAGCTAAAGGCAAGTGTTCGAAGAAAGTGAAAAGTCGCCTCATTTGGTTCAATGTTCCTTCGATCTTTCTCGCCCAAGATAGCACAGTGTCTGAGCGCCCTCGGTGACATCATAGCCTGTGGGGAGGTCAAGAAAGGGGGTGGAGAGGTAGAGCTGGCTGTCATCAACGCACATTTACAAGCTGACCTCATGTCTGTGGATGATGCTGCAAAGGGGCAGCACATGGACAAGAAAGGAGGGTGGGTGGGGGGTGGAGGGAGGTGTGTGGGGGGGGGGAGCAGCAGGGGTGGGAGATGGAGGCAAAGGACATATTATTGGAAAATGCTGGATGTAACATTGTGGGGCACCAAGAGAAGCCAATCCTGGAGATGCCCTGGCTACGATCAGATTGGAAAGTGCGGCACCAAGAGAATGTAGTGGCATTGAACTGGGCATTAGAGAAGGATGGAGTGGTTGATTGTGATAAAAGAAGAATATTTTTCATGGAACCATACAGGAATAGTCCATTCAGTGCCTAGATCCTGTTCTGTAATTTGATCAGCTCAATTGTTCCTCAGTTACACCCATCTGCCGTCAATGCATATGCTTAATACAGTAACTATAGATCACAGTCTTGTCCCACAATTGACCCAGCATTCATTCGTAGAGATTTCTTTTTAAATTCATTCATGGGATGTTGGTGTCATTGGCTGGGCTTGAACTGAGTGGTTCGCTAGGACATTTCAGAGGGGCAGTTAAGGGTCAACCCACATTGCTGTGGGCCTGAAGGCACGTGTAGACTAGGTAAGAATGGCAGATTTCTTTCCCTAAAGGGGCATTAGTAAGCCAGGTGGGTTTTTACAACAATCAACAATGCTTTTGTTGTAGGTAAAAAACCTCTGACACTATTAGTGGTTCAAAATGCAGTGTTTATTTTCACAATTGTGGGAGAAGTGAGGTTCCTAACAGTGGACCCCCAGCCTTCTCATCAAACACAAGTAAGAACAGAGTTTATATATGTCCCGGGCCCCGCCCTCATTACATTGCAAAACCTGAGATGGCTGTCATTGTTCATGGTGAGATTCTTGTTGTTTTAGCAGTATCTTCCTCTGTGTAGTTTGTCCGATCTCCAAGGCCACGATTGTTCGTCATTTATATTCTTGAAACAACATCACAGGTTTTGCACAAACAAGTTAACTAATCTACATACAGGTTTGTATAATACTTTATATCAGGATAAGATGAATAACATATGATGAATATATATATATGAATCTATGGTTATACAAAGACAGAAGGCATACATGTCAACTCCATCGTGTTAAACAAAGGTACATAAAAATGGAGACTGTTTAGCTTATTTCGAGCTGGGTTAATCGCATTTCTTGATAACAAATGGAGACAGAGGAATAGCTGTTCCTTTTATCTGGCACAGACATGAAAAACACCGAACTCTGACAAAAACATGGACTCTGCAGTGTTCTCAACAAAATCACAGAGTTTGGGTCTTAATGCTTAAGTGTGACAAAGTTCATTAACCCATTCCCGACCGCACTTTCATGGTTATTAGACTTTTAATTCCATATTTTTTTATTGGGTTCAAATTTTACCATTGGCCACAGTGGAATTCGAACCCAGTTCCCCAGAGCATTATGCCTGATCTCTGGGTTACTCATCCAGTGATAATACCACTTCACCACCACAACACTTGGTGGAAAAGGTTCTTCCTAATTTCACTCCTGAATAACTTGGTTTCAGATTGTACTTCAGGCCCTGGATTCTCCCATTGAGGAAATCATTTTGGGGCATCTATTTTATAGGATCCTTTTTTACACCTCAATTAAATCAGCCTTCAACCATAAATGCTGGGGAATAGGTCCTCATAATTCAATCCTTAAATTCCAAGTATCATTCTCATGTATCTGTGGCATATTCCATCCAATGTCAATATTATCCATCGTGGTTTACGCTGCCCAAAACTGGATGCAGTTCACCAGACGTGGTCTGACCAAAGCTCCATTCAACTCAAACACCACTTCCATTCCTATCTGATATCCAACCCCCTTAAGACGAAAGGGCCGACATTCCTTTAGCCTTCTTGATAAGGTTTTGTACCTTGTTTCTCCACAGTTCCTAGTCTCTTACCATAAACAAAATTATTGGATTTGACCTTCTTGGATCCATAGTTGATCACCTCCCATTTCCCCTGCACTTAACTCCATCCACCGCTCACTTTATGTGCCTATGCTCTTCCATATCTCCCTGCTCCCATCTCCACAACTCGGGGGGGAGATGGTGGTGTAGTGGTAACGTCACTGGGCTAGTAATCTGTAGGCCCAGGCTAACGCTCTGGGCTCAAATCCCATGATGTGAAAATGACGGCGTTGGACTGGGGTAAACACAGTAAGGAGTCTAACAACACCAGGTTAAAGTCCAACAGGTTTATTTGGTAGCAAACGTCACTAGCTTTCGGAGCGCTGCTCCTTCGTCAGATTTCCACTCCATCTGACGAAGGAGCAGCGCTCCGAAAGCTAGTGGCGTTTGCTACCAAATAAACCTGTTGGACTTTAACCTGGTGTTGTTAGACTCCTTACTCAAATCGCATCACAGGAGCTGGTGAGATTTAAATTCAATTCATAAAATTTGGATTGTAATGGTGAGCAGGAAACTATCAGTGATTGCTGTAAAAACCCATCTGATTCACTAGGGAAGGAAATCTGCCATTTTTATCCAGTCTGGCCTACATGTGACACTAGATCCACAGCATTGTGGTTGAATCTTAACTGCCCCCTGAAATCACAAGGGTAATTAGTGATGGGAAACAAATGCTGACCTTGTCAGTAATGCCCACATCCCATTAACGAATCAGTCAAACATAAGCTGGCATTGCCGCCTAAGAAACAGCCAAACTGAAGAATGGTTATGATTTTTGGTTGGTTGACAGGATGTGTGAGACCCTAAACATAGAGAATAGGGGCAGGAGGAGGACATTCGGCCTTTTAAGCCTGTTCTGCCATTCACTATGGTCATGGTTAATCCTCTAACTCAGAGCCTCTATCTCCCACTCTCTCTCCATTCCCCTTGATGCCTTTAGTGTCTAGAAGTCGATATGTTTCCTATTTAAATATATTCAGTGACTTAGCCTCCATGAACCTGAGAACCTTTGGAATTCTGAGGTGCAAGCACTGATCCCAGCGGGACCATACTAATCACCACCTGCCACTTCAAGAAAAGACCCATTTATTCCTCCTGCCTGTTTCCTATCTAAACCAATTCTCAATCCAATATATTACCCCCAATCCGACATGCTCTAATTTTGCACACTAATCTCTTATGTGGGACTTTATTAAGGACTTTCTGAAAATCCCAATGCACCACATCCGCTGGTCTCCCTTATCTATTATACAGTGGCATAGTGGTTAGCACTGCTGCCTCGCAGCATCAGGGACCCGGGTTCGATTCCCGGCTTGGGTCACGGTCTTTGCGGAGTCTGCACGTTCTCCCCGTGTCTGGGTGGATTTCCTCCGGATGCTCCGGTTTCCTCCCACAGTCCGAAAGACATGCTGGTTAGGTGCAATGGTCATGCTAAATTCTCCCTCAGTGCACCCGAACAGGCGCCGGAGTGTGGCGACTAGCAGATCTTCACAGTAACTTCATTGCAGTGTTAACGTAAGCCTACTTGTGACACTAATAAATAAATAAAATGTTACGGCCTCAAAAATGCCAGTAGGTTTTTCAAACACGGTTTCCCTTTCATAGATGCACGTTGACTTTGTCGAATCCCGTTACTATTTTCTAAGTGTCCTGTGAGCACATCTTTAATAATGCATTCTGGCATTTTCCCCAATAGGAAGAGTGGAAAGAAAGATATAAGAAGATATTGAAGAACATGACTTGAGAGAGGAACAGCTGAAATGAATGTACTAAATGGACACAGTGGAAGCTGACATGACATAGGCATGGCAGAGATTAGGAGAGCCATGTTTTTGGTTGTAAATAAAGGAGAGAAAAGAGATATTATGGGCAAGAGTTTATGGCCTCATTCATTCTGAAACCGTAAAATCCCGCCCGAGGTCAACGGACCTTTCCATGTTCTGCCCCTCGCCCACTCCGATTCCCTTGGCAGCCGGGGCAGTAAAATTCCGGTCTTTAAGTCTATCTGTTCCAGCTCATATGTCCAGAATGTTGGTAATAAAGAGTAGAGGAATGCAATGAAAGATGCGTGGCCAACAGCACAATGGGTGATACAAGTTCCTGGCAACTAATGGATAGGCGTTGCCAATAAAACTTGTGTTCGATAAAAGCACGGAGATAAATCAGAGGTGAATGGAGTTCTGAAAAAGAATGGTAAACTTGGGGATCATACAGGTGACCATCACCTATCTTTAACAATGCAATCGGCTCAATAATGTAATTGCTAAAGTCTGCAATTACCGATACATTGACACAACTGCTCAAACGTGGGAGGAATGGAACAAAGAAACAAAGGGAAACTTTTAATTTAAGAGACATTTGATAGAAACGTTTGAAGCAAAATTGTGAAAATTAATAAATACAACTCTGGCAGCCGGCACTGAATTAAATTTCAGGTTTGGCATTTCAGCTACGACTCTCACCAACGTTTACAGATGCACCATAGAAAGCATTCTTTCTGGTTGTATCACAGCTTGGTATGGCTCCTGCACTGCCCAAGACAGCAAGAAACTCCAAAAGGTCATGAATGTAGCCCAATCCATCTCGCAAACCAGCCTCCCATCCATTAACTGTCTACACTTCCCGCTGCCTCGGCAAAGCAGCCAGCATAATTAAGGACCCCACGCACCCCGGACATTCCCTCTTCCACCTTCTTCCTTCGGGAAAATGATACAAAAGTCTGAGGTCACATACCAACCGACTCAAGAACAGCTTCTTCCCTGCTGCCATGAGATTTTTGAATGGACCCACCTCACATTAAGTTGATCTTTCTCTACACCCTAACTATGACTGTAACACTACATTCTGCACTGTCTCCTTTCCTTCTCTATGTAAAGTATGCTTTGTATAGCGCGCAAGAAACGATACTTTTCACTGTATATTAATACATGTGACAATCATAAATCAAATCAAATCAAATTTGCTGATAAATTGCTGTTTTATCATCTTTTAAAGGCACTCCCCTGATGAAGGGGCAGTGCTCTGAAAACTCGTGCTACCAAATAAACCAGTTGGACTTTAACCTGTGTTGTGAAATTACTTACTGCATCATCTTTTATAATGAAAGATAATGGAGTAAACCTCTGAACAAAAGAAACCGTGTTTCCACAGGTCCTTCTTTTGTCTTTACACTAGCTGAGTACTGTAAAATGTTCTCTTTTCTCTGTTAACAGGCCGTACCAAGTTTGTAATAGTTATGATATGCTGTGTGACAGCGTGGTATTTCGGCATTTCACTGGCTGATTGCATGATGGATGGTACTCTACAGCAAACCCTCAGCAAAATTCAGGGGCTGATGCAGAAAGTTACTCAGAAAGAAGGTAAGAAGAAAATGTTGTCTCGCTGGCAGTATTACACATGCCAAGTTTGTTGCTCTCCATCTAGATTAGAACACCATGCCCAATGATTAGATATGTAGTACCATTGGGGTACAGACTTACGGGACAGAATTTTACAGCTTCGCTCAAGCGAGACTGGAAAATCCCGCCTGAGATCAACGGACATTTCCATTGTCCGCCCCTCGCCCGTTCTGATTCTGTGGCAGGTGGGACGGTAGAATTCCGGCAATGGATTTGAACCATAGAGATTAATTAACAGAGAAGAATTCCATACAAGCCCATCACTTCCGTGAGGATTCCCTGCCCTTGCTATCTTCATCTGCTCTAAATTAGTTAGGGCGCTTGAGAGTTACAAGTTAGCCAGGAAGGACCTAAAGAGAGAGCTAAGAAGAGCCAGGAGGGGACATGAGAAGTCTTTGGCAGGTAGGATCAAGGAAAACCCTGAAGCTTTCTATAGATATGTCAGGAATAAAAGAATGACTGGGGTAAGATTAGGGCCAGTCAAGGACAGTAGTGGGAAGTTGTGCGTGGAGTCCGAAGAGATAGGAGAGGCGCTAAATGAATATTTTTCGTCAGTATTCACTCAGGAAAAAGACAGCGTTGTCGAGGAGAATACTGAGATACAGGCTATTAGACTAGATGAAATTGAGGTTCATAAGGAGGAGGTGTTAGCAATTCTGGAAAGTGTGAAAATAGATAAATCCCCTGGGCCGGATGGGATTTATCCTAGGATTCTCTGGGGGGCGAGGGAGGAGATTGCAGAGCCTTTGGCTTTGATCTTTATGTCATCATTGTCTACAGGAATAGTGCCAGAAGACTGGAGGAAAGCAAATGTTGTCCCCTTGTTCAAGAAGGGGAGTAGAGACAACCCTGGTAATTATAGACCAGTGAGCCTTACTTCTGTCGTGGGCAAAGTTTTGGAAAGGATTATAAGAGATAGGATTTATAATCATCTAGAAAGGAATAATTTGATTAGGGATAGTCAGCACGGTTTTGTGAAGGGTAGGTCATGCCTCACAAATCTTATTGAGTTCTTTGAGAAGGTAACCAAAGAGGTGGATAAGGGTAAAGCAGTTGATGTGGTCTATATGGATTTCAGTAAAGTGTTTGATAAGGTTCCCCACGGTAAGCTATTGCAGAAGATACGGACGCATGGGATTGAGGGTGATTTAGCGGTTTGGATCAGAAATTGGCTAGCTGTAAGAAGACAGAGGGTGGTGGTTGATGGGAAATGTTCATCCTGGAGCTCAGTTACTCGTGGTGTACCACAAGGATCTGTTTTGGGGCCACTGCTGTTTGTCATTTTTATAAATGACCTGGATGAGGGTGTAGAAGGATGGGTTGGTAAATTTGCGGATGACACTAAAGTCAGTGGAGTTGTGGACAGTGCGGAAGGATGTTGCAGGTTACAGAGGGACATAGATAAGCTGCAGAGCTGGGCTGAGAGATGGCAAATGGAGTTTAATGCAGAAAAGTGTGAGGTGATTCACTTTGGAAGGAGTAACAGGAATACAGAGTACTGGGCTAATGGTAAGAAACTTGATTTTGTGGATGAGCAGAGGGATCTGGGTGTCCATGTGCATAGATCCCTGAAAGTTGGCACCCAGGTTGATAGGGTTGTTAAGAAGGCGTACGGAGTGTTAGCTTTTATTGGTAGAGGGATTGAGTTTCGGAGCCATGAGGTCATGTTGCAGCTGTACAAAACTGTGGTGCAGCCGCACTTGGAGTATTGCGTACAGTTCTGGTCGCGCATTATAGGAAGGATGTGGAAGCATTGGAAAGGGTGCAGAGGAGATTTACCAGGATGTTGCCTGGTATGGTGGGAAGGTCTTATGAGGAAAGGCTGAGGGACTTGAGGCTGTTTTCGTTAGAGAGAAGAAGGTTGAGAGATGACTTAATAGAGGCACATAAGATGATCAGGGGATTAGATAGGGTGGACAGTGAGAGCCTTTTTCCTCGGATGGTGTTGGCTAGCACGAGGGGACATAGCTTTAAATTGAGGGGTGATAGATATAGGACAGATGTCAGAGGTAGGTTCTTTACTCAGAGAATAGTAAGGACGTGGAATGCCCTGCCTGCAACAGTAGTGGACTCGCCAACATTAAGGGCATTTAAATGATCATTGGATAAACATATGGATGATATTGGAATAGTGTATGTCGGGGCCTGAAAAAAAGGATAAATGAAAGAAAAATGAAAAGGGTGTGTTTTCTTGAAATATGGGTGAATTTAATGAAAAAGACATTTCCCATTGTTCTTTGTTTTCTTGTGAGTTTCAATATCCTGTTTACTGGGCCCAATACCATGAACAGATACTGTTTGTTTGAGTGATGTAAGCTAAGCCAATCCGTTTTCTAGAGAGCTGCACTTTAAGCCAATCAGATTACTTAGGGGGAGGGAAAAAGAAAAACGGCAGGAGGCAGAGGAAGCTGCAGTGGGGAGACACACGTGGGGAAGAGGAAGCTGCAGTGGGGAGACACACTTGGGGAAGAGGAAGCTGCAGTGGGGAGACACACGTGGGGAAGAGGAGCTGTTTCCATGCGGTAAAAACCCAGTTTTAACGTCAAGGCAAATAATATTTGTAGACTAACATACTTCACAGTATGGGCACAAATATTACTGTGCAGTTAAAGCTTGTGTTTGCCGCAGTTTAGTAACTCGTTTTTTCCAGTTTGAAGTGAAAGGCAGCAAGGTTTAGTCCCGTTTGTTATTTTCATTACTGTTGAGAAAAAGTGTAAAGCACATCGTCTTGTCCTCTCAAGCGTGGACGTTTCTGCTAGAAACTGCCAGTGAGGGACAGTCAGCTATAAACACCAAGCGTAGTTTTCACTGAGAAGACAGAGAGAACGAGGATTAGCTGAAGCTAACTTGCTAAGTAGCACTGCCGAGGAGGACAGACTTCAGCGCACTGGACCTGTAATTATAGAGTATAGCTATGAGCAGAGACTTGAGATACTGGCCGGAATTCTCCCACCTCGCCCGTGGCTGGGGTTCTCCGGTCCCGCTGCAGTGAATGAAGTTTTGGCTGAGTGCCAAATTCTCCATTCTTGCTGGCCAGCAGTGGCGGGATGAACGAGATCGGAGAATCCTGGCCACTGGAACTGTTGCCATTTGAAGGGGAAAAAGCTAAGAGCAGATTTAGTGCAGATATTTTGTATGATTAAGTAGAGTGAAGAGGAATGAGCTATACTCTATCACTACACGGACAGCTTGCTGCATTTTTTTTCCCTGCTGCATCATCTTCCCGCTCGCAGACCCTTCTGGACTGTGTGTGTCGTGGTTGCGTGAGTAACTGGAGACTATACTATCAGACACGGACAGTATCAGCAGTGTGTTGTTGAGGGCATGTTTTCTTCATATGTGCACCAACGTATGGGCCCCAACATTTATAAATCCAAGCGCTTGGTAATATTTTGAACATTTCTCAGGGTTGAAACTGTTCAATTGAAAAATCTTTAGTTTGGGACTCTTTACCCGTTTTATGAGACGCAACAATGCAAGAAAATACATTTATTTTTGTTATTCCTTTTGCATGGTTGTCCTGAACCTTTTATTATAAGGTTTACCTACTTACCATTTTAGGGGGCACCGCGCTATTATTAATAGGTTATTACTCTAGATTGCAACTGCATACACTAATCCTTTTCATTCACGCCTGTACTGACATTTATTGGTAAATAGGAAATTTAGCTCAACACCAACCGCTAAGAACTCAGGATCCTGTTAATTGAACGTTTACAAAGTAGCCCCTTATAACATCAAGCACATCCCAGGTACAGCTTTACTTAACTCAGCTGGTCAGAGCATATAGTTGTCAGCAGGGGGTTACATGTAGGTTAGATGGGCTTTAGATTGGTTTCATAGGTCGGCGCAACATTGAGGGCTGAAGGGCCTGTACTGTGCTGTAATGTTCTATGTTCGATGTTCTAAATGCATATCTAATCATCCTTTTCCTTAAAAAGAATAATGTTCACCTCAGCCACTTCCTGCAACAAGGAATTACACGTTCCGGTTATCTCTGCAGGAGGAGATTTAGTTGATACCCTCTCCTCATCCTAGAAACATAGAAGATAGGAGCAGGAGGAGGCCATTTGGCCCTTCGTACCTGCTCCACCATTCATTACGATCATGGCTGATCATCCAACTCAATAGCCTAATCCTGCTTTCTCCCCATAACCTTTGATCCCATTCGCCCCAAGTGCTATATCTAGCCGCCTCTTGAATACATTCAATGTTTTGGCATCAACTACTTCCTGTGGTAATGAATTCAACAGGCTCACCACTCTTTGGGTGAAGAAATGTCTCTTCACCTCCGATTAGTGATAATCGCAAAGTTCCCTCATTCCTCTTCACTCTACTTAATCATACAAAATATCTGCACTAAATCTGCTCTTAGCTTTTTCCCCTTCAAATGGCAACAGTTCCAGTGGCCAGGATTCTCCGATCTCGTTCATCCCGCCACTGCTGGCCAGCAAGAATGGAGAATTTGGCACTCAGCCAAAACTTCATTCACTGCAGCGGGACCGGAGAACCCCAGCCACGGGCGAGGTGGGAGAATTCCGGCCAGTATCTCAAGTCTCTGCTCATAGCTATACTCTATAATTTCCCATCCCTGGTATTACCTTGATGATCCTATATCCAACATTCTCTATGGCTTTGATATCCTTTCTACCATCAAGTACCCAAAATTGCACATGGTACCCTATGGGCAAATGCTCGCTATCTACCATTGTTTAACAACACCAGTGCCTACTTGGTGCAACTAAACTCTCTTCACATTCCTAAACCCACCTCTTGGTGACTTTGGTGGGTGCCCTTTGGGGCACAGTGGTCTAGAGGCCTTAACATGCTTTTGGGGTGCTGAGGTGTGGCATGCGCCACCCTCTTTGGTGTGGGAGGCTGGTCTTGGATTGGTCAAAGAAGGGAGGAAATTGAATGATCCGGGCACTCCCAGAGCCTCCTGGATGGAAGGTCCCAGCCAATGGACCAACCTCTCATAGAGGTTATAGAGTCATAGAGGTTTACAGCATGGAAACAGGCCCTTTGGCCCAACTTGTCCATGCCGCCCCTTTTTTTAACCCCTAAGCTAGTCTCAATTGCCCGCGTTTGGCCCATATCCCTCCATACCCATCGTACCCATGTAACTAACTAAATGCTTTTTAAAAGACAAAATTGTACCCGCCTCTACTACTACCTCTGGCAGTTTGTTCCAGACACTCACCACCCTCTGTGTGAAACAATTGCCCCTCTGGACCCTTTTGTATCTGTCCCCTATCACCTTAAACCTATGCCCTCTAGTTTTAGACTCCCCTACCTTTGGGAAAAGATATTGACTATCTGGCTGTTCTATGCCCCTCATTATTTTATAGACCTCTATAAGATCACCCCCTAAGCCTTCTACGCTCCAGAGAAAAAAGTCCCAGTCTATCCAACCTCTCCTTATAACTCAAACCATCAAGTCCCGGGAGTATCCTAGTAAATCCTTTCTGCACTCTTTCTAGTTTAATAATATCCTTTCCATAATAGGGTGACCAGAACTGTACACAGTATTCCAAGTGTGGCCTTACCAATGTCATGAACAATTTCAGCAAGACGTCCCAACTCCTGTATTCAATGTTCTGACCAATGAAACCAAGCGTGCTGAATGCCTTCTTCACCACTCTGTCCACCTGTGACTCCACTTTCAAGGAGCAATGAACCTGCACACCTAGATCTCTTTGTTCTATAACTCTTCCCAATGCCCTACCATTAACTCTCCTCCTCCTTATGGGTGGTCGAGGGCTCCTAGCTTTCTCCTTGCACTGGACGGGAAGCTGGAGTGATGTGCGAATGCCCTGCCATCCTCTGGCACTCATGGAAGCCCACAAGTGTCTGCACCATGGAGTTCATACTCTCCACCATGGAGCTCATGTCCTGCACCATGGAGGGCAGAGGTCCTGCCTCAAAGTCTCCAATGCGACCACCACCCTTGCTGCATTGACCTGGCTGCCTTGGAGTGTCAGCACAACCTCCTCAGACAGAAGGTGTTGGGACTACTCCAGCCGACCTTGCTATCCGAGGATTGATGCAGACATTCCTTCCTGATGTTCCCCACTCTGCCTTTGGAGCTCCAGCAACTGAGGGACGACCAAGGCCGGAAACATTTCACCCGACTGGGACTCATCAGAGTCCTGACATCCAGCTGTCCTCTGAGTGCCAAATCCCTGGGACATCCCTCCCCCCGTCTGCTGTGGATCAGAAAAATTGAGGTGCTCACTCGTTTGTTACCCCAAAGCATCTGAAGACGGGAATGGGTTAATGAACTTTGTAATACTTAGAGATTTGTAAAAAGCATTGTAGAACTTGTTTTCGTGTATCCAAAAACAGATAAGATAAGCAGCTGTCCCTACTATTATACACAAGCTCATGATTTTCCCAGCTAATTGTGTTCAGGAATGTGGCTAACCCAGCTAGTATCCATTTTGTGTTCTTTTATATTATGTACTTCTGTTTAACACGGTGGAGCTTACATGCATGCCTTCTGTGATCGTATAATAATAGATTCATATATATTTATTATATACTACTTATCCTTCCCAATATAAATTGTTAGATAGGCCTCTGTACTTCAGTTAACTTGTTTGTGCAAACTTATAATCTTGTATGCTGGATAAACAAACACAGTAAGAAGTTTAACAACACCAGGTTAAAGTCCAACAGGTTTATTTGGTAGCAAAAGCCACACAAGCTTTCGGAGCTCCAAGCCCCTTCTTCAGGTGAGTGGGAATTCTGTTCACAAACAGGGCATATAAAGACACAGACTCAATTTACATGAATAATGGTTGGAATGCGAATACTTACAGCTCATCAAGTCTTTAAGATACAAACAACGTGAGTGGAGAGAGCATCAAGACAGGCTAAAAAGATGTGTATTGTCTCCAGACAAGACAGCCAGTGAAACTCTGCAGGTCCAGGCAAGCTGTGGGGGTTACAAATAGTGTGACATGAACCCAATATCCCGGTTGAGGCCATCCTCGTGTGTGCGGAACTTGGCTATCAGTTTCTGCTCACTCCACTCTCTCTCCATTGATGCTCTCTCCACTCACGTTGTTTGTATCTTAAAGACTTGATTAGCTGTAAGTATTCGCATTCCAACCATTATTCATGTAAATTGAGTCTGTGTCTTTATATGCCCTGTTTGTGAACAGAACTCCCACTCACCTGAAGAAGGGGCTTGGAGCTCCGAAAGCTTGTGTGGCTTTTGCTACCAAATAAACCTGTTGGACTTCAACCTGGTGTTGTTAAACTTCTTACTGTGTTTACCCCAGTCCAACGCCGGCATCTCCACATCATGGATAAACAAACCACAGATGTCCGCCACATAGAGGCGACAGAACTAGACAGTCGCAGCCTTGAGGTGGCTACGATTACACGGACTACGCGAAGGACGGAACCGCCGAGGCAGCAATAATCGTGAGAAAATGCGGATGTGACCAGGGGCGAAAATATATGTATAAATATCTGCTCTCAGCTTGTATTCGGGGAAAAGTCTAGAGAACCGCTTTAGGAATCGGACTTCTCCCACAAGCTTGTGAAAATGAACCACTGTACTTTGACTCACGGCGAGTCTCAGAGGTATTATTTACCTACCACTGCATCTCTACCACTAAGTCCCACTGAGCTGTGTGTGTCCGCGCTGGTGGAGGGTGAGGCCGAAAGCCAGGTACATGTCTGAGAATTCCTCGGATTTTGCTGTCCAGACTGCTCTCTTCCGCCCAGCCAGAAGGTAGCTCTGGCTGGCTGTGCTTGCAAGAGAAGTGATGATAGCATGAATGTATGGAGGCGGTGTAAGAATCTAACACATAGAACTCACATGAGTTTCACTGTGTGTGTGTGTGTGTGCGCGCGTATGTGTGAGCACATGCATGCGAACGTATATGTATGTGTGTGCGTGACTGTGTGTGCGTGTGTGCGCACATGCGTGCATGCATTCTGATTGCGAACAGTGAGATACCCTGGCTGTGTGGAGGTAGACATTCATAGGGGAGAGAGTGACGCAGAGGTATTGTCGCTGGACAAGTAATCAGAGACCCAGGGCAAGATTAGGGACCAGGGTTCAAATCCCACTGAGACAAATGGTGAAATTTGAATTCAATTAAAATCTGGAATTAATAAGTCTAATGTCGATTGTCACTAAAACCCATCTGGTTCACTAATGTCCTTTCGGGAAGGAAATCTGCCGTCCTTACCTGGTCTGGCCTACATGTGACTCCAGAGCCACAGCAATGTGGTTGACTCTCAAATGTCCTCTGCTAGGATGGGCATTAAGTTACCTTCCTGTACTGCCCTCCTGACCTCCAGTGCTCATGTTGGGTTGGTCACCTTGCTGCAGGGTCTCCTCCCCGCCCGAGGGTAAAGGATCCAAAATCTCACCTCCACTGCGACCAGCATTCTGGTCAGGTCTCGGTCTGAAAACTTTGGCACGAGCTTCCTTGCAACCATCCTCTGCTTTGGACTTGGAACAGGATCTGGGAAGGCGTTTTAAATGGAGCAGTTGAAGCCTGAAGGAAGGCCGGGGAAAATCAGATTCGGTCTTCAGCCGAGGCGGCAAGAAACCTGAGAAAAATGTATTTTCCCATCTAAGTGACTAAAGATACGACGGGACAAACCGTCACTGCTGGAACAGCAGCCATTTTCCCTCCCTGCTTGACACTTTACCAAAATATCAGAAAAATCTGCCAATGTATCGTTATGTCTGTACGTAAGCTCCTAATTGCAGCATCTATCTTTTAGTGCTTTTGTCAGCTTTCGCCTGTACTTTTAGAGAATTATCTATCTGAATCCCCCAGCTGTTTCTCTTCATCCACAATCATTGTCATCCTTCCATGGGGTGACACGGTGGCACAGTGGTTAGCACTGCTGCCTCACAGCGCCAGCGACCCGGCTTGGGTCACTGTCTGTGTGGAGTCTGCACATTCTCCCCGTGTCTGCGTGGGTTTCCTCCGGGTGCTCCGTTTTCCACCCACAGTCCAAAGATGTGCGGATTAGGTGGATTGGCCATGCTAAGTTGCCCCTTAGTGTCAGGGGGACTAGCTAGGGTAAATATGTGGGGATGGAGTCTGGATGGGATTGTGGTTGGTGCAGACTCGATGGGCCAAATGGCCTCCTTCTGCATTGTAGGATTCTATGATTACTCCAGTGACAAATACTTCATCTGAGTTGATGTGCCATGCAGTGCTGCAATGTCAGAGATGTCACCTTTCAGTCTGAGACATTAAACCTCTCAGGTGAGCAAAAATTATCCCCTGGCACTATTTTATAGAATCCCTGCAGTACAGAAGTAGTCCATTCGGCCCATCGAACCTGTACTGACCATAATCCCACCCAAGCCCTACTCCTGCAACCCCACACATTTAGCCTGCTGATCCCCCTGACACTAAGTCAATTTAGCACGGCCAATCAACCTAACCCGCATATCTTTGGAGTGTGGGAGGAAACTGGAGCACCCGGAGGAAACCCACACAGACATGGGGAGAAAGTGCAAACTCCACACAGACAGTGACCCGAGGCCGGAATTGAACCTGGGACCTGGCGCTGTGAGGCAGCAGTGCTAATCAGCAGGCCACCATGCCATCCGATGAAGAACGGTGGGAGTGGGGGGTGAGGGGGGGTGTTCTCCGCTGTACCCAGTATTTACCCCTCATCCATCATCACTCAAACAGATAATCCGGGCATTATCACATTGTCATTCACAGGATCATGCTCTGTGCAAATAGCCTACCACATTTCCTATTTTACAACAGTGACAGCACTTTCTCTTTCTTTATTCATTCATGGGATGTGGGCACTGCTGGTCGGACCAGTTTATTGCCCATCGCTAATTGCCCTTGAACTGAGTGACTTGCTGGGCCATTTTAGATGGGAATTAAGTCAACCATATTGCTGTGGGTCTGGAGTCGGGTGTAGGCCAGAGCAGGAAAGGACGGCAGATTTCCTTCCCCAAAGGGCATTAGTGAACCCGATGGGTTTTTATGACAATCGACAATGGTTTCATGGTCATCATTCAACTTCTAATCCCAGATTTTTATTGAATTCAAATTTCACCATCTGCCGTGGTGGGATTCAAACCTGGGTCCCCAGAACATTAGTTGAGTTCCTGGATTAATCGCAATCAGAATTGCTTCATTGGCTGTACAGTGTTGACAGCCCTGAGCTTGTGAAAGATGCGATATAAAAATTAGACTCCCTAATTGTGGAATTGTGTTCCCATTAAGAATGAGGAACCTCCTGCAATGAACCTTTTTTTTTGCGGTGGGGGGGGGGGGGGGGGGGGGTGTGTGCTTTTCTAAACTGAAATGAATGTTCTATTTCTTTTAGCAACTTCCCAAAAGGATCATAAATGTCATCACCAGAAATCGTGCCCTGAGGGAACCTTTGCCTTTCTCATTATGAGTGGGTCTAAGTCAACGAAACCGCCTGAAGTTTGTTTCAGAGATGAAATGTGAGTAACACCGATTACTATTTTACTTTGGATCTACTCTCGTGATCAAAATTATTAACCCCCCAATTGTTGATTGGTTAACGTGACGCTACAGGGGGCAATTATTTTACAAAAAATGTCGACACAACAATTACGTGCCTACCAGATTGAGCACTGCCTGTGTGGGAATTAAATATTCAATTTACTTCTTCGCCGGATTATATACATTAGATAAATGTAGAAAATGCTGGAAATACTCTGCAGGTGAGATGGTGTCAGTGGGGAGAGAAAACGGGTTAATGTTTCAAGTTGATTTCCATTCATCAGAACTTGAGAAAGTTGGAGATGTAAGAGGTTATAGAGCCAGGGAAAGGGGGCTGGAGAAATATGAAGTCGGTAAATATACCTCTTGAGGCTGGTATGAGTCAAAATAGAGTCAGGCTTTATTCTCACAAGCTTATGGGAGAACTTGACCCCTTGGAAGCGGAAGCCAAAGTTCTCTCTGAACACAAGAAGCGTGGACCTTTATACATCAGGGTTCCCAATACAAGTCATGAAGCAAAGTCCAGTTAACAGTCCTTGATCATAAATTATAGTTCCTTTAACAGCTTCTGATAGTCTCTGGATCATGGTTAGAGACTATCTGGTATCCTTGGGTCATAAAGCACAATTCTCCTGGTCGTTGTAGCCAAGGTGCCACCTCTGGTCCCCTGCTCTTCCCGCAGCTTTTCCTTTGAAGTGACTGAGTACGAGTGCAGCTGTCCCAGTGGGAGTCCTCCTTCAAACGGCCATTCTCGCACTCTACCATTTGGTAGCTGCTTCCTTTGTTTAAATCATAGACAAGCCTACGGGAAAGAAAGACTTACAACCCTACATCTACATTTAACTGTTTTATCAGAATGATATAAACAAGCAAGGGAACCAAGAACAAATGGCTTGTGCGACTAAAAGTTAAAGATGAAAGACATGAACAAATGGCTTATACTACTACCAGGAGCAATATAAACAAAGGGGAGACTAGCCATAAGGAAGGGTTATGTTTATGATACATTCCAGGTACAAGGTTCAACCTTTTAGGCACAAAATACATTGAGTACAAAAAAAACATTAACCCTTTCCCTTCTTCAAATAGAACAAAGAGCAAGTTTTGCGGTCGGGTGGAAGTCAGGAGAGATTAAATGGGGAAAGAGGTGATGGAGCAAGGGCAGTCGTGAGACAAAGAAGCAAAGGCTAAATCTAGAGGTCATAGAGTCATTGGGTGGGATTTTACAGCTTCACTCATCCCGAAACCGTAAAATCCTGCCCTAGGTCAATGGACCTTTCCATGGTCCGCCCCTCGCTCACTCGGATTCCCACGGTACGGTAAAATTCCGGCCATAGAGTCATAGAGATAAACAGCACGGAAACAGACCCTTCGGCCCAACCTGTCCATGCCGACCAGGTTTCCTAAACTGAACTAGTCCCATTTGCCTGCATTTGGCCCATATCCCTCTAAACCTTTCCCATCCATATACCTGTCCAAATGTATTTTAAATGTTGTAATTGTACCCGCCTCTATCACCTCCTCTGGCATCTCATTCCAAACACACACCACCCGCTGTGTGAAAAAGTTGCCCCCCAGGTCCCTTTTAAATTTTTTCCCTCTCACCTTAAACCTATGCCCTCTAGTTAGTTTTGGACTCCCCTACCCTGGGGATAAGACCTTGACTATTCACCTTATCTATGCTCCTTCTGGTTTTATAAACTTCTATAAGGTCACCCCTCATCCTCCTATGATCTAGGGAAAAAGTTCCAGCCCATCCAGCCTCTCCTTATAATTCAAACCTTCCAGTCCCAGTGACATCCTTTTTTGCACCCTTTCCAGTTTAATAACATCCTTCCGATAGCAGGATGACCAAAATTGTACGCATTACTCTGAATGAGGCCATACCAATGTCTTGTACAGTTGTAACATAACGTCCCAACTCCTGTACTCAATGCTCGACCAATGAAGGCAAGTGTGCCAAACCCCAGCCCACTGGCCTAGTTGATCAAGATCCCATTGTGGTCTTAGATAACCTTCTTCACTGTCCACTACACCACCAATTTTGGTGTCATCCGCAAACTTACTAACTTCCTATATTCTCATCCAAAGCGTTCATATAAATGACAAACAACAATGGACCCAGCACCGATCCCTGAGGCACACTGCTGGTCACTGGCCTTCAGTCTGAAAAACAACCCTCTACCACCACCCTCTGTCTCCTACCACCAAGCCAATTTTGTATCCAATTGGCTAGTTCTCCCTGATCCCATGTGATCTAATCTTACTGACAAGTCTGCCATGAGATACCTTGTCGAAGGCCTTGCTAAAATCCAGGTAGACAACGTCTACCTCATTGCCCACATGCATATCCTTGGTCACCCTTCAAAAAACTCGATCAAATTTGTAAGGCCATGATTTCCCATGCAGGTGTGTTGATAGCAACAGCAAAATATAGTTTCATTTCAAGAAACTACAAAGTGTTGTGAATGTAGCCCAATCCATCACGCAAACCAGCCTCCCATCCATTGACTCTGTCTACACTTCCTGCTGCCTCAGAAAAGCAGCCAGCATATTCAAGGACCCCACGCACCCGGGACATACTCTTTTCAACCTTCTTCCATTGGGAAAAAGATACAGAAGTCTGAAGTCCCGTATCAACTGACTCAAGAACAGCTTCTTCCCTGCTGGGTATTCTGGTGCAAATGTCCAACTTACTGATTCCCTGAGTTGAATGCGAAATGGACTTTGGATGGAAGACATTCTTCTCTCAGGAATACACAGAGAAACAAATTTATAACTGGTTCTGAAGACCAGTGTGTGACAGTGCCAAGCTTGAAGGGCTGAATGGTCTTCTCCTATATGAATAGCTTGTGTTTGAACTAGAAATGTTCATCACTGTGCAGTCGGTTACATCCTTCAGTGTTTGAGAGCTAAGGCACATTTCTGGGGCAGAGTAAATGATTTGATTTATTATTGTCTAATGTGTTAGTACACAGTGAAAAGTATTGTTTCTTGCGCGCTATACAGACAAAGCAGACCGTACATAGAGAAAGAAAGGAGAGGGTACAGGACGTAATGTTACAGTCATAGCTAGGGTGCAACGAAAGATCAACTTAATATGAGGTAGGTCCATTCAAAGGTCTGATGGTAGCAGGGAAGAAGCTGTTCTTGAGTCGGTTGGTACGTGACCTCAGACTTTTGTATCTTTTTTCCTGACGGAAGAAGGTGGAAGAGAGAATGTCCGGGATGCATAGGGTCCTTGATTATGCTGGCTGCTCTTCCGAGGCAGCGGGAAGTGTAGACCGAGTCAATGGATGGGAGGCTGGTTTGAGTGATGGACTGGGCTTCGTTCACAACCCTTTGTAGTTTCTTGCAGTCTTGGACAGAGCAGGAGCCATACCAAGCTGTGATACAATCAGAAAGAATGCTTTCCATGCATCTGTAAAAGTTTAACCCTTGAGTAATTTTGGCAAAAGACTTATAAGTTAAAGCGACAACTTCAGTTAATACAATCAATTTTAAAAAAATATATTTTTTAACAGACTTCTGGGTAGTGTGAAGGACAACGTTGCAAGGGGCATGAATATTGCCATTGTGGAAGGTGAGTTTTCATTTATAACTATTGAGTTGAAACACCCCTAAAGTGTCACACTATGAGGCACCTGCTAATTTGTAGCCAAAGCTTCTCAGGACTCGGATATTGAACAATTGTCTATGGTAGCACCAGTTGGCAGCATTACTCAATGTTCAACCAGTTTTATTATGCTCTGATGCAAAACTATTCTGTCTCTCAACAATGTTCTCAAAAGAATGGCAACCACCAGTGTGAATTTTCCAATTCTGTGATGACTTCAGCCAGGCTGATGAGGTTGGCTTGCTAGAGTATGAACTACCCGATGAGTCTTAATTGATGGTTAAATCAGGGAGCCTCATGTTCCCTATTTAAAGCAGGTGTGTCAGACTCCCAGCCTGCGTTCAGCAGGGAGCAACTGGAGAGCTGGCTGTGTACAAGATGTATGGTGTAAATAAAGTAACTTGGTGACGGGACTTTCGCCTCCGTGGAGTTATTACAAATTCCTAAATCAACAAACTGCGAGCTGACTGAGATTCCTTGTTTGTGGGCACCTTGTGTTTTGGGTGCCCCTGGGAATCCTTTTATCATTTGTTGCCCGTTCCCAATAGGCCTTGAGAAGGTGGTGGTGAGCCGCATTCTCGAAAACAATTGAGATGGCCCCCTTTGCATCCAGAGGAATGATTTGTCTCGCAATTAAATTGTTCTTTGAATCCTGGCAATGCTGGCGTATTTATTCCCCATCTTTAATTCTCGTTGCCAGAGAAGGTGGGTGGGGACATTCTACTTGAACTACTGCAGTACTTATGGGCCATAGTGCTCCCACATGGTGTTAGGTTCGGACTTCCAAAGTAGATGAAGGAACTATGGCAGGATGTCTCCCAAGTCAGAACACTGTGTCCTCAAAGGTGATGATGTTGGCATGCCCTTCTCAGCAATGAAGGGCAACAGGAAGGGCACACAATTGCTGCCTCATGAGACCAACTTGACATCGGTGTTGGTTCTCAGTAAGCAATGCTTCTGGAAAATGTACTAAGTCAAAATTAGGTCATTTCAGGCGCCCATACCCAAGCCATAAAGAGCTGCCTTTGACGGGGTCAGAGAGTCAGGGAAAATACAACATTGAAACAAACAGCTAAGTTTATTTATTTGTGTCACAAGTGGGTTTACATTAACACTGCAATGAAGTTACTGTAAAAAGCTCCTGTGAAAAAACACAGAAAATGCTGGAAAATCCCAGCAGGTCTGACAGCACATGTGGAGAGAGAACAGAGCCAACATTTCGAGTCTGGATCACCCTTCGTCAGCTCATCAACTTGAAACGTTGGCTTTATTCTCTCTCCACAGATGTTGTCAGACCTGCTGAGATTTTCCAGCATTTTCCGTTTCTGTTTCAGATTCCAGCATCCACAGTATTTTGCTTTTAAAGTACAATAATGAACCATGCCCGAACCCTCCTCTCACAAATAACAATATTTGAAAATTATGTTCTTCGTTATATAAATCGAACCTGTAACAATTTTTCTGTTCATGTTTTTTTCTGACAGCCAAGACAGGAAAACTTATAGACACTGGCAACTTTGATCTATGGGAAGGTGGTAAGAAGGACATTTTAAATTTGGATCTTCCCTTTCTCCGTGCTGTGGCCTACAGTATTCACTCCTTAACAGTCAGATTCTATGGACGGCTTGTTCATTGGGGCTGAATGAGGATTATGTTTAAAGTTTATTTATTAATCTCACAAGTAGGCTTACGTTAACACTGCTATGAAGTTACTGTGAAAATCCCCTAGTCGCCACACTCCGGTGCCTGTTCGGGTACACTGAGGGCGAATTTAGCACGGCCAATGCACCGAACCAGCACGTCTTTCAGACTGTGGGAGGAAACCGGAGCACCTGCTTGTTTGACATAACATTGCCAGAAGAACTGGAGAAACACTAAGGAAATGGCAGAAATGGCTGCATTTAAACCATTTTTCTGAAATTGCACTATCTGAAATAACATAATTTTCAAAAGATAATGTGCTCCAAAATATACGGCACCTAAAATATAATGCACACCAAAATATAAGACACCTAAAAGATAATGCGCTCCAAAATACAAGGCATCTATAATATAATGCGCACCAACACTCTCATGAACGAAAAGTCAACTTTGCCTTAGCACCATGTACAATAGGTACTGAGACTTGATGTAAAAGGGGACAGGACAGGTCATGGAAGCTACAGTAGGATTGTGTGGCCTGTTGAGAGTGCCACAGTTAAACAAGCAAAGAACAAAGAAAAGTTCAACACAGGAACAGGCCCTTCGGCCCTCCAAGCCTGCGCCGATCATGATGCCTGCCTAAACTAAAACCATATGCACTTACGGAGTCCGTATCCTTCCATTCTCATCCTATTCATGTATTCGTCTAGTTGCCCCTTAAATGCTGCTGTTGTACCTGCTCCCACCACCTCCCTGGGCAGTCCGTTCCAGACATTCAGCACCCTCTAAAAAACTTGCCTCGCACATCTCCTCTGAACTTTTCCCTGCGCACCTTAAACCTATGTCCCCGAGTACTTGACGTTTCTACCCTAGGAAAGAGCATCTGACTATCCACTCTGTCCATGTCACTCATAATCTTGTAAACCTCTATCAGGTCGCCCCTCAACCTCCGTTGTTCCAGTGAGAACAAACCGAGTTTACCCAACCTCTCCTCATAGCTAATACCTTCCAGATCAGGCAACATCCTGGTGAACCTCTTCTGCACCCTCTCCAAAACATCCACATCCTTCTGGTAGTGTGGCGACCAGAGTTGTACACAATATTCTAAATGAGGCCTAACCAAGATTCTGTACAGCTGCAGCATGACCTGCCAATTTTTATACTCAGTACGGGAGTCCTGGAGGGTTCCCTTACTGCCTGCATGTTTTATTACATGGTAACATGGCAGGACATGAATATGTACCCCATAAGAGGTTTTGGAGGACATTTGACTATTCTTTGGTGGATTTAAAGGTTTACAATCCCCAGATGGTTTGCCTGGAGACTCACAGAGGAGCTCAGGTCAGATCTCAGTCTCCCTGCCTCCGGACGATATAAGGGCAGAGAGATGGAAACTCTCACAAGTAAGCAGGGAAGCTGCAAAAGAAAATTGCTACCTGCAAGAAGGATAAGCTGTGCATCCTGCCATGTTCCTTTCAAGATTGGCTTGTTGACGGTTCTCCCCTGTAGTGAGGGATTCTTTGACGGTGGCTTGATTCTCTTAAAAACTTAAGAAAACTTAAGAATTAAACTCGCAAAGGCAGAATCTTAGCTTAAGGTGTGAACTAAAATTTATTTTGAAACATGAAAGATCATACAAGAGAGACAAAATATTAACCTACGGCTGTGGGAGGCCTTCGGATGGTCAAATAGCTCTGGATCAGTGCTACAGACTTTTCCAAAGATCTGAATCAATTTCATTTCATATTAACACATCAGTCCAAAACATGACAGATTACCTTAATCAATTGCGATGTGCTACTTGACATAGTGATATTCCACTTGTCCATCCAGAAACCGGATCTCTTCCCTCTGACAAGACTCATTTCCTTGTTGCTGTGTAACTAAGGACACGTCTATGCAAATACTATTCCCATAGGCACACTGCCAAAACAATCTGATAGTGTCCTTTCTGGGCCCAAGAAATAATACTTTCTATGTCTTGGACAATAAACGCCTTATTATTTCGACACTTAATGTTTCAGTAACTGTCCCGGGACTCGAAACTATATTGTATATTCTGCAGACTAATGGATTTAGTTATTGAACTCTTGAACTTCTACCACCATCGCTGCCGCACTCGATTTTTGACTGAGGCGAATAAACATATTAGAAATATACTTGAGCAATTAAAATACAGTATTTAATATGCAAATACAGACATTCAACATTAAAAATCATATCTCATTTATTTTAATACTGCAATTGCACCCACATATAAGCAAACTGTTATTATCCTGTTAGGTAAAAAATCATCTTAACCCTTTCTTTCCGAGCTATTACTAAAATTAAAAATCTGCCTGTGGTTCTGCTAGCTAACCCAGAACTCCCTTTCACATCCCCTAAGGCAAATCATCTGGGTACTTCCTCTGTGCACTGGAACTCTGTGACAGATAGGGGGAAAAAAGAACAAAAAACATGCCCTCACCCCTCGCTTTCCCTCAACCTTGTGAAGACAATGAGAACTCTTAATATTTTTGCAATATCATTGTAATTTATTGGGAAACAAGCTTACATGTCTGAATATGGGTGTGACTGCCTTAATTGAACTGAAGGCAATTAGATTGCACAGGTCAAAACATCAATAAAGGAGGTGTAAGGCATGTTGTTGAAATGGTAAGGAACAGGGGATGATGTGGAACAGGGGGCCAGGGCAGCAGCTTGACTAGAAATTTACATTAGGCAGATAAGAGAATAGATTTTGAAGTTAGCTGTTGGATTTCAAAAGAAACACATACAATTGGGAGGTCGTAAATGTGTGAGGCAAAATTGTGTGCTTACTTTATAAGTATAGTAGCCGTAAAGTAATTAAAAACAAGGTTGATCAATTCTGGAAAGAGGCACTTCTAAAGGAGTGCAGAAGCCAGACCAATGAACACCAGTTTGTCAGCACTCTCAGGGAAGAGAATCTGTGTGAGATGAGGTTTCTTCTACAGCAGCAGGAGTGTTGTAATGTTACTGGAATTATTTTTATAGATCAGACATTGATGAGGACTGTTAATTTAAAAAGGGGTTTTAGTTTTGAGCTTATTTAAGCCAATGTCTTTTCGGAAGGTATTATTAAGTGTAAAGGTGTTCTTGTGCCTTTAACTGTTATTTTTCTTTTTCTTTATTTAAATAAATGTTTAAATTTAATTTTTTTAATCATCACAAGTGGAGGAAGGGTTGCTTATTTTGACTTCAAACATCTCCTCATAATACACAAATTACAAACTGTTGTGGCAGCTTGTTTCAGGATTCCCTTTGGGATTTGGGCAGCCTGGCACTTACCATCTGCCGTGCCATAATACCTTTCCCACACACTCTGCATGCCCCATCCATGTCAACCGCATGTTGACTTTAATCTCAGAGTGTGCTGACTTGTGGTGGGGAAGGGATAGAAATGGTTGGAGCCAAACGCTTTTAAATTGATGGCCACTACCATAACCACCAGACTGCTTTATTTACAACAATGCAGAATGTGCTTGTTCTGCATCATTTGCATTACTGGCTGCTCTTTCGTAGATGATTTTCCTTCATTTCAACAAATATCTTATATTTAGAAGGCATTCTATCACAGTAAAACTCCTGAAGGTTTTTCACGAGAGCTTATTAACCAAATATAACACCGAGGCACAAAAATTGATACTAGGACAGATGGTCAAATGCTTGGTCAAAGACCAAGGTTTAAGGAGTGTGTTAAAGGAGGAGAGAAAGAGAGAGAGAGGTAGTGCGCTGGCGAGGTGTCGGAGGGGTATTCCAGAACTTGGTTCTCGGCAGCTGAAGGCACAGTCAGCAATGGTGGAGTTTGTAATATATATATAAATGATTTGGAGGAAAATGTAACCGGATTGATTAGTAAGTTTGCGGATGACACAAAGGTTGGTGGATTTGTAGATAGCGATGAGGACCATCAGAGGATACAGCAGGGTATAAATCAGTTGGAGACTTGGGCGGAGAGGTGGCAGATGGAGTTTAATCCGGACAAATGTGAGGTAATGCATTTTGGAAGGTCTAATACAAATAGGAAATATACAGTAAATGGCAGAACCCTTACGAGTATTGATAGGCAAAGGGATCTGGGTGTACAGGGACACAGGTCACTGAAGGTGGCAATGGAGAAAGTGGTCAAAAAGGCATATGGTATGCTTGCCTTCATCAGCCGGGGCATTGAGTTTAAAAATTCGGCAATGAATCATAGAGAAGGTGGTCAAAAAGGCATATGGTATGCTTGCCTTCATCAGCCGGGGCATTGAGTTTAAAAATTGGCAAGTCATGTTGCAGCTTTATAGAGCCTTAGTTAGGCCGCATTTGGAATATAGTGTTCAATTCTGGTCGCCACACTACCAGAAGGATGTGGAGGCTTTGGAGAGGGTACAGAAAAGATTTACCAAGATGTTGCCTGGTATGGAGGGCATTAGCTATGAGGAGAGGTTGGAGAAACTTGGTTTGTTCTCACTGGAACGATGGAGGTTGAGGGGAGACCTGATAGAAGTCCACAAGATTATGAGAGGCATGGACAGAGTGGATAGCCAGAAGCTTTTTCCCAGAGTGGAAGAGTCAATTACTAGGGGACACAGGTTTAAGGTGCGAGGGGCAAGGTTTAAAGGAGATGTACGAGGCAGATTTTTTACACAGAGGGTGGTGGATGCCTGGAACTCGTTGCCGGGGGAGGTAATGGAAGCAGATACAACAGTGACTTTTAAGGGGCGTCTTGACAAGTACATGAAAAGTTGGGAATAGAGGGATATGGTTGGGAATAGAGGGATATGGTCCCCGGAAGGGTAGGGGGCTTTTGTTAAGTTGGGCAGCATGGCCGGTGCAGGCTTGGAGGGCCGAAGGGCCTGTTCCTGTGCTGTAATTTTCTTTGTTCTTTGTTCTTGGTCAACATTGGGAAGGCTCAAGCAGCTAGTCTTGGAGGAGAGTTAGGGAGGAGGGCAGGAGTCATAGAGGGATTTGAAAATAAGGTGCGTAATCCTTAATTTTCTTAAATTCTTCCATGCTTGTTGGCTCAGTGACCCAAACTTGCTGAGTGACAGGCAAGCTTTTTCTTTGTTTTTCAGATGCTCACAGTGATTCTTCAGTTGCTTGTGTTCATGTTAATTATTTATGTATGACATCTTTCAATTTACTGACAGAAAATTCAAAGCCAATGACTGACTTTGTTAAAAAGGCACCAGATGGCTCCCTTATCTTGATGGCAACATTTGATGACGCTTCGAGCAAGTGAGTACAAACCAACACCAGTCCTGTGAACATTAGGGAGAGGTTAAAGAAGGGCAGCAGTCTGTCACATGTGCCGCTGGAACTGTTGCAAACACATTCTTTATTGTGAATATCCCATCCACACCACAATGACTGATGACTGTTCTACCATAGAAATGTTACGGTGCAGGAAGAGGCCATTCAGCCCTTCATGTTTGCATCAGCCCAAAAGAGAAAAAAATTAATTTGACGCTCATTTTAATCCCATTTCCCAGCACCTGGTCTGTAGCCTCGCAGGTTCCAGCACTTCAGGTGCAGATCCAGGTACCTTTTAAATGAGGTTTCAGCCTCAAACACCAGCTTCGGCAATGAATCATAGAAGAATCATAGAATCATAGAAACCCTACAGTACAGAAAGAGGCCATTCGGCCCATCGAGTCTGCACCGACCACAATCCCACCCAGGCCCTGCCCCCATATCACTACATATTTACCCGCTAATCCCTCTAATCTACGCATCCCAGGACACTAAGGGGCAATTTTAGCATGGCCAAGCAACCTAACCCGCACATCTTTGGACTGTGGGAGGAAACCGGAGCACCCGGAGGAAACCCACGCAGACACGAGGAGAATGTGCAAACTCCACACAGACAGTGACCCGAGGCCGGGATTCGAACGCAGGTCCCTGGAGCTGTGAAGCAGCAGTGCTAACCACTGTGCTACCGTGCCGCCCCAAAGTTTATTTATTAGTAACAAGTAAGGCTTATATGAACACTGCAATGAAGTTACTGTGAAATCCCCCTAGTCACCACAATCTGGCACCTGTTCAGGTCAATGCACCTAACCAGCATGTCTTTCAGAATGTAGGAGGAAACCGGAGCACCTGGAGGAAACCCATGCAGACATGGGGAGAATGTGCAAACTCCACACAGACAGTGACCCAAGCCGGGAATTGAACCCGGATCCCTTGTGCTGTGAAGCAGCAATGCTAACCACTGTGCTACCCTGCCGTGAAATGAATTCCAGATACCCACCACCCTCTGAATGCAAAGGTTTTTAAATCTCCCCTCTTATTCTTTTAACAATCATCTTAAATCTATGCCCCTTGTAATTGACCCCTTCAGCTAGGGTAAGTGAGTCTTTCTTTTGTACACCTCAATTAAGTCACCCCTTCTGTTTAAAGGAAAATAACCCTAGTCTCTCCAATGTCTCCTCATAGCTGCAATTTTCAAGTCTTGGCAACATTCTTGTAAATCTCTTCTACACATTCTCCAGAGCAATTATGCCATTCCTGTAACGTGACCAGAACTGTGCACAAAACTTCAGCTGTGACTTAACCAGTATTTTACACAGTTCAATCATTATATCCCTGACTTTGTACTCAGTGCCTCCGCACAATAAAGGAAAGCATTTCACATGCTTTCTTGACCACCTTGTTCTCCTGTCCTGCCACCTTCACAGACCTGTGGACATGTATTCCAGGGTCTGTCACTTCCTCAAAACCTCTCAATATCTTCTTGTTTACTGAGTATTCCCTTGCTTTGTTTATCCTTTCCAAATGCCTTACCTCACACTTTTCCATTTGCCACTTCTCTAAGGGATTAATAGTCTGGCAATAATGCCACAAGGCGATGGTCGAATGGTATTATCGCTAGACTATTAATCTGGAAACTCTGCTAATGTTCTGGGGACCCGAGTTTGAATCCTGCCACGGTAGTTGGAGGAATCTGAATTCAATAAAAAAAAATCCGGAATTAAGAATCTACTGATGACCATGAAACCATTGTTGATTGTCGGAAAAACCCATTTGGTTCACAAATGTCCTTTAGGGAAGGAAATCTGCCATCTTGTCTACATTTGGGCTATAAGACCATAAGACCATAAGACATAGGAGCGGAAGTAAGGCCATTCGGCCCATCGAGTCCACTCCACCATTCAATCATGGTTGATATCAACTCCATTTACCCGCTCTCTCCCCATAGCCCTTAATTCCTCGAGAAATCAAGAATTTATCAATTTCTGTCTACATGTGCTACATGTGATTCCAGAGCCACAGCAATGTGCTTGACTCTCAACTGCCCTCAGACAATTGGGGATGGGCAATAAATGCTGGCCCAGCCAGCGACGCCCATGCCCCACGAGTAAAATTTTAAAAAACTATCATTCTGGAGTTGTCAGCTTTTCTCTTCACAATCAGCCACATGGCCAGCTTTTGTGTCATCTGCAAATTTCCCAATAATGCCCTCCACATTTAAATTTAAAGCATTAATAAATACAGCAAACAGCAAGGGCCCCAAAAGACTGATCCCTGTGGAATACTATGGGAGACCATTTTCCATGTGTAAAAACATCCATCGACCAGTCCCCCTTTGTTTCCTGTCACTGAGCCAATTTTGGATCCAACCTGCCACCTTCCCTTGTATCCCATGGTATTTCACTTTCCAAACCAGTCTGCCAAGTGCAGCTTTATCAATGCCTTACTGAAATCCATGTAGACAACGTCCACTGCACTACCCTCATCAATCCTCTTTGTTATTCCTCAGAAAATTCTATTAAGTTAGTAGGACACGAGCTTCTCTTAGCAAGGTGATTAAATTGATCTTTCTCTACACCCTAGCTATGACTGTAGCATTACATTCTGCACCCTCTCCTTTCCTTCTCTATGTACGTTATGCTTTGTCTGTATAGCGTGCGAGAAACAATGCTTTTCACTGTATACTAATACATGTGACAATAATAAATCAACTCAAATCAAATCAAATGAAAACAAAACCATGCTGACTATCCCTGATCAATCCCTGTCTTTCTAAGTGGCAGTTTATCCTGTCTTTCAGAATTATTTCCAATAATTTGCTCACCATCGAAGTCAGACTGACTGTCTTATAGGTTTACTAGCCTATCCCGTACACCCTTTCTAAATAAAGATACAGCACTTGCCGACCTCCAATCCTCAGGTACCTTGCCAGTGAGGATTGGAAAATTATCCACAGAGTCACCACAGTTTCCTCCCTGACTTCCTTCAACTGCCTGGAATACAATCCATCTGGTCCTGGTGATTTATCCACCCTCTAGAATGCCAGTCCCTCAATACTTCCTCTCTCATTATGCTTATTGTGTTGAATATTTCACATTCCCCTTTAACTAGAACATCTGCATCAGCCCAGCCCTTAGTGAAGACAGAGTCAAAGTACTCATTGAGAACCCTGTCCACATCTTCTGAATCAACTCACAAGTTTTTAAAGTTTATCTATTAGTGTCACAAGTAGGCTTACATTGATGCTGCAATGAAGTTACATGTGAAAATCCCCGAGTCACCACACTCCGGCGCCTGTTCGGGTACACTGAGGGAGAATTTACCGTGGCCAATGCACCTAACCAGCACGTCTTTCAGACTGTGGGAGGAAACCCACGCAGACATGGGGAGAACGTGCAGACTCCACACAGACAGTGACCCAAGCTGGGAATCGAACCCGGGTCCCTGGAGCTGTGAGGCAGCAGTGCTAACCACTGTGCCACTGTGCCACCCTGTACAGGTTACCATGTACATCTTTAATAGGCCCTACCCTTTCCTTAATTATTCTCTTGCTCTTAATATACTGGCAAAACATCTTAGGATTTTTTTTGATTTTACCAACCAATATTTTTCATATCCTCTCTTTGCTTTCCTAAATTCCATTTTTACGTCACTCCTGTACTTTCTATACTCCTCTCAGCTTTCTACTGTATGAAGTCTTTTGTGCCTGTAATAAACTTTCTTTTTCAACTTTATCATGGCCTGTGTGATTTTGGATAACCAGGGGGCCCTAGATTTGGCAGTATCACCCTTTCTCTTTGTGGGGACATGGCTACATTGTGCCTGTGGATTCTTGCCTTTGACTGCCTCCCACTGATTTGACAGTTTTTCCTTCAAAGTGTTGTATCCAGTCTACTCTTGCCAGCTCATCTCTCAGCTTTGTAAAATTTGTCTTCCCCCAATTTAGTACATTTATTTCCGATCTATCTTTGTTCTTTTCCACAGTGATGTTCGGTCTAACTAAAAATTATGAGTACTATTTCTGAAATGCTCCCCATTGCTACTTCATCCACTTGCCCAGCTTCATTTCCTATAATTAGATCTAGAACTGCGACTCCACACCGCCACCCCCCGCCCCCCCCCCCCCCCCCCGCCTCCTGCCCTTCACACTGTTCATATCCCAATTGATATTAGGGTAGATAAAGTCCCCAACCATTGTTTTTGTACTCAGAAATCTGTCGACATATTTGCTCTTGTAATTCCCTCTATTTGAAGGTCAATAGTACAGTCCTAGCAGTATGGCTACTGTCCTACACCCAACCATCTTCAGCTGTTTCCATCAATGACCTGCCTTCCATCGCATGGTCAGGAGTGAGGATGTTTGCTGATGATTGCACGAAGTTCAGTATCAGTCGCAGCTCCTCAGAAACTGAAACTGGATATGTCTGCATGGAGCAAGACCTGAACAACATTTGGACTTGAGCTGATAAGTGGCAAGGAACAGTTGCCCCACACAAGTGCCAGACAATGGTTGTCTCCAACAAGAGAAAATCTAATCTCAATCAACAGCATCACCATCGCTGAATCCACTACTATCAACATCCTGGAGGTACCATTGATCAGAAAATTAACTGAACCAGCCATATAAATACTGCAGCTACCACAGCAGGTCAGAGCCTGGGAATTCTGCAGCTAGTAACTCACCTCCTAACCATCAAATGAAGCTTAATATCATCCAAGCAGTCTGCCTGATTGGCACCACATCCACCACCTTAAACACTTGCTTCCACCCCTACCAAGGCAGCAGTGGGTACCATCTACAAGATGTGCTTCAGTAACTCGCCAAGGCTCATTCAACTTTCCAAACCCAGGTGCTTTATTACTCAAAAGGACAAGGGCAACAGATGCCTGGGAACACCATCTCTCGCAAGTTTCCCCTCAAAGCCACACCCTACTCTGACAATTACCGTTCCTTCAATACCACTGGGCCAAAATCCTTGAACTACTTCTCAAGGATGTTCCTAAACCAGATGGATAGCAGTGGTTCAAGAAGACGGCTCCCCACCACCTTCTCAAGGGCAATTATGAATGGACAATAAATGTTGGCAGGGCCAGCAACACTCCCATTACATGAACGAAAACTAAAATCCAAGAGGGACTGGCAATGAATGGAAAGTGTTGCTCCTCCACCCCCTGCAAAAATCAATCCGCAAGTGTTTTTATTTGGAGCGTAGTCTCCTTTAGTGGATCTCTAACTCTGCAATTAAATGGGCATGGAACTCAGTTGAACACTAAATTGACATTTGTTAGGAGGCCCAGTCTATCCGGGTGAGAGCATTACATGGCAGCTTCAAAATCAGCGTTCTAGATATTGTTTGGAAGAGGATTGCTAAATAGTCTACAATGTTTTGACCTCTCCATTTCAGCCCAATGTGCTTTAGCGCAATGTGTCTCTTAATGAGTTCCAGAACAATGGAACAATTATCAGCTCCGCAGTCAATCTCTTCCAAGATATTGCCGGAGTGAGACGGCTTCTTGCAAGCTGTGTCCAGCGTACCTTCTGATTCTATCTTTCACTCTCATTCTATGCCTTTAAACTTCATTCTTAACTCTTTTATGACTGTAACACTACATTCTGCACTCTCTCCTTTCCTTCTCTATGAACGGTATGCTTTGTCTGTATAGCGCACAAGAAACAATACTTTCCACTGTATACTAATACATGTGACAATAATAAATCAAATCAAATCAAATCATGTAAGTGATTAGCATTTCAACATTGGGTCTGAGAGGGGGCACCTGTAGTGTTCAGCTCTCTATAGCAATGCGTGCCTTTTATAAGTGTGTAACTTCCTTTTCCGATTATTCCAAGGCTGACAGAAGAAGCCAAGAAATGCATCGAGGCTTTGGGTAGCAAGAAGATATGGAAATTGGCCTACCGAGGAAACTGGGTCTTTCTTGGCACAAAAGGATTCACACTGCCAAAGACCTTTCAGAGGGAGAAGGTTGGTGAGCTAGTGATTCTTGCAGTCCTTCATTAGAAACATATTCTCATCATTACATTAGGTCCTTCCCTTCCACAACAGTCAGGTGCTGTAACAGAGTTACGGCGAGAGCAGGTTTAAGGAAGTTCTGACCGATGTTTACAAGTCCCAAAGCTACCTGTGGCTTACTACCTGTGGATTACTCAATTCCAGTTATATGGGAATGTGAGTGGAGACCCTCCTGGAACAGTTTACCCATTCCCCCCCCTGAGCTCAATAGCTTCTTTCCTGGATTCAGTAACAATAGCCACCCCTCCGGCCCAATAACATGGTCAGTTTTGCCCATAAAGAGCACTTACTTGAGTGACTGCTTCCCTGCTGTCATCAAACTTTTGAATGGACTGACCATATATTAAGTTGATCTTTCTCCACACCCTAGCTGTGACTGTAACACTCCATCCTGCACTCTCTCCTTTCCTTCTCCCCTATGTACTCTATGAATGGTATGCTTTGTCTGTATAGCACACAAGAAACAATACTTTTCACTGTATCCCAACACATGTGACAATAATAAATCAAATCAAATCAGGTGACCAGAACAAAAAGCAAAGACGCTGGGTGGGATTTTATGGCCTCGCTTGTCCCGAAACTTAGGATCCCACCCGAGGTCAATGGACCTTTCCATCGTCCGCTCCTCACCCGCTCCGATTCCCGTGGCGGGCGGAATGGGAAAATTCTGAACACTAAACGAATCCTCCTGTGGATAGTGTCTCCGACCCAGAAGTTGAATGTTTGGGAATTTGACTGAGGAAGCATGGAAGTAAGAACAAAGAACATAGAAAATTACAGCGCAGGAACAGGCCCTTCGGCCCTCCAAGCCTGCACCGACCATGCTGCCCGACTGAACTAAAACCCCCTATCCTTCCGGGGACCATATCTCTCTATTCCCATCCTGTTCATGTATTTGTCAAGAAAATAAATAACTATTTCTGGTAAGGAAGCTAAAAGGGATGATTTATTGAGGAAGATTATGGGAGATACCAGTCTTGAATGGATTTCAGAGATACTTAAAGAAGTGGCTAGGGAAATGGGCCAATATCTTGCTGTTATTGTTTAAGAGAATCATTTGAATCAGGGACTGAGTCGTACATCGGAATGTACATAGCAAATTATCAACTCTTTAATCAGATCACGGGTGTGACGGGGAAATGGCAAATGTTGTGAATTAACTAACGAAAGGCACTCTGAACAAGAGAATAGTGGAATGTCGAAACAAGAGGGCGTTAGCCTTAAAGAATGTTAATGGCACCTGCTGATATTGGGTGTGACATAATTGGGTTTCAAGGTTTGATACCATGGTCAAATGTGATTCGTTCATTCATGAGAAAGGCATGGAGCCTGAAGCTAATTTCTGAGATTGACAAAGCATCACCTGAAGCAATTAAAGCAAACAAAGCTCAACACAGTTACAGTGGGAGCTGTAGGAGTTAAGGAAATTCGGACCAAGGTGTGAGTTATTGGAACTGCATCACCATCTCAAGCAGTATTTGAGAGGATGTCACAGAGTTCACTGCTGGGGGCATTGTTGTTTGTGGTGTCAATGGTAATTTGGAACAGGAAATGGAGAGGATAGGGTATTAACAAATGGCGGGTGAGTTTCAAATAATATTGTAAAATTGACCAAATGCAGAAGGGGCGGCACGATGGCACACTGCTGCCTCACAGCGCCAGGGACCCGGGTTTGATTCCTGGCTTGGGTCACTGTGCGGAGTCTGCACGTTCTCCTCGTGTCTGCGTGGGTTTCCTCCGGGTGCTCCGGTTTCTTCCCACAATCCAAAAGACGTGCTGGTTAGGTGCATAGACCATGCTAAATTCTCCCTCAGTGTACCCGAACAGGCGCTGAAGTGTGGCGACTGGGGGATTTTCACAGTAGCTTCATTGCAATGTTAATGTGAGCCTAGTTGTGACACCAGTAAATAAATAAGATAAGGTTCTGGGTCATCTGGCTTGGTGAACAATAAGTGATGTTTAATGTAGGCAATTGCAAAGGTATTGAGATGATGGAAGAGATATAAATAGTGTGAAGAGAAAACAAATGGTTTTAGGCTAGAGGGCAAAGCACAGGCGAGGATCTGTGGCAGTGTGCCAATTCAGATCATTTACTGAACTAAATGACATAAGATGCAGTGGCAGAGCAAGCCCATCTGAATGTTGGGATGTATCTCCATGGTAACGGGGCACAAATCATCATACTGCAGCCGTCCGTGGGAGACAGCTACGAAGCTGATATCTCATTAAGGTGTCTGAGTTGTGAGGGTAGCTTGAAGAAATTAAGAACCTTGATTCTGCAGAAGATAATCACAAATATTCTCCATCCTTTAGGAATACAGGCAGTCTTCGACCTTACGTTGTTTGAGTTGCGACAAACGGCACTTACAGCGTTTATAAATTGACGCCCCATTTTTTTGACTTTGCGACGCATGTTCAAACGTGCGCATTGACGTTCTGCGCCACCCACATATAACTGGACAGTTCGAACAAAGTATTTACAGGGAAGGACAGGGTGGATAAGGATGAACTGTTTTGACTGGTTGAAGACCCTAGAACCAGGGGCCATAATCTAAACATTAGAGCCAAGCCATTCAGGAGAGATGTTAGAAACACTTCTACCAGCAGAGAATGGTGGAGTTTTTGAACTCTGTTCCTCAAACAGCGGTGGATGCTGGTTCAATTGTTAGGTTTAAGTCTGAGAGAGACAATCTTTTTATTGAGCAGGAGTATTAAGGGATATGGGCCGATGGGCAGAAACATGGAGTTAGGCCACAAATCAGCCATGACCTTATTGAATGGCAGAGCGGGCTCAAGGGGCCAAGTGGCCTACCCCTGTTCCTGTGTTCTTATGTTCCGATGAACTGTCTTTATTAGCTTGGAAATTATGTTTTATTCTGCCATTTCTTTTAATACAACCACTGCATTTTTAATTCACTATGTCATATTTAATAAGCATTCAGACTTGCATAGTTCAAGATTAATCAGGCAACTGACAGTGTTCAGTACCTTTGCTATATTCCCCCACAATAACTGAGGAATTTGTGCTAAGGCGTGTCGGCATTATCAGTCGCCTCAGTGACTTGACAGGGCAACATGTGAGAGCACCTAATGCTGTTAGGCACCCCGTGAATGATTGCCAGGCTTGGTTCAGGAACCAATCTCCCATTTGTACCACTGTTCCTATGGGAAAAGTGATTCCGACTTACAACGTTTTGACTTACAATGCAGTTTTCAGAAAGTGTGGTCGGCCCAGTGACTGCCTGTAACTATATTTTTGAGACCGCCACAAGCTCCAGAACAAGGAGGGCATGAACTCAAGTTTAAAATAGGTGAGGAGCATTGACATTTTAGCTGGTGTGGTGAAAATGTGGACCATTTAAAGGAGAGCTTCATAAATAATTAAAGGTCGAGGTTTTTTGGGATGAACTGAATGGGCTGCAGAATCTGTTTGCATTCCTGTTCCTATTTAAGAACTCGGAACAAGAGTAGGAGGCTTTTTTTTTGTCCTTTTGGTTCCTTCCCTTATTGTTTAGAAAGGTGGCAGTGGATACATATGAGTTGGATGAAGGTCCCTCAACCTCTCCAAACCATCATGGCAGATTATGTCTTGACCTCAACTCCTGCCCATTCTCTATAACCGTTTGAACCATAACTAATTAAAAATCTTTCTCCTCCTTACATCTACTCAATGTCCCAGCATCCACTGCACTCTGGGGTAGTAAATTCCACAGATTCACAACTCTTTGAGAGAAGTTATTTCTCCCCATCCCTGTTTTAAATCTTCTACCCCTTATCCTAAAACTATGACCTCTTGTTCTCAATTGCCCCACAAGAGGAAACATCCTCTCTATGTCTACACTGTTAATCCCCTTTTAGCATCTTATATACCTCAATTAGATCTCCCCCTCATTCTTCTAAGCTCTGGAGTGTACAGGCCTAAACTGCCCAATCCCTCTTTTTAATACAGACCCCCTCATCTCTGGAATCAATTAACAGTGAGAGAAATGAGAGAGGAGGCAAAGGGGAAAGGAAAATGGATGGGATTTTCCACCTAAGTGTGCCTCAAGACCAGAATTTTCCGCCCTGAGCTCATTGGACTTTTAAATGGTCTGCCGAATTTTCTGTCTCGCCCGTTACGATTCCACCAGCGGATGGGATGGAAAGTTTTCGGCCAGTGTGTTTTTTCTACGAAATATTAATAGCCTTTTCTTATTTTAACAGATTATCAACAGCGGGGACTGGGTGGATGAGATCCAGATTGATGGTTGCTTCTCGCCAAAGACAGACTACCTGTAACGGGCGCTCCCGGCATCTCGGTGTGGTTCACAGCACAGCTCAACTTTCCTGTCTCGCAACCTGATTCAGCTGGCTCACCGGATACATATGAGTTGGATGAAAGTAGTCACTGAAAGTAGCATCAGATTAACTGACAGAGCTTCAAAGCAAGTTCCATCGGGGTATGATCAAACAAGACTTCATTTTTAAAAATTCATTTGTGGGACATGAGCATCGTTGGCTGACCAGCATTTATTATCCATTCCTGGTTGCCCTTGGAGGGTTGAGAGTCAACCTGTAGCTCTGGAGTCACGTGTAGGCCAGACTGGGTAAAGACGGCAGATTTCCTTCCCTAAAAAACATTACTGAACCAGATGGGTTTTTCCCACAATCAACAATGGCTTCATGGTCATCAGTAGATTCTTAATTCCAGATATTCTTTATTGAATTCAAATTCCACCACCTGCCGTGGTGGGATGAATATGGGTGGATAGGGAGCAGCTGTTCCCCTTAGTTGAAGGGCCAGTTATGAGGGGACACAAGTTAAAAGTGAGGGGTGGGAGGTTTTAGGGAGAATTTGAGGAAAAACTTTTTACCCAGAGGGTGGTGACGGTCTGGAATGCGCTGCCTGGGAGGGTGGTGGAGGCGGGATGCCTCACATCCTTTAAAAAGTACCTGGATGAGTACTTCCCCCGCCATAACATTCAAGGCCCTGGGCCAAGTGCTGGCAAGTGGAATTAGGTGGGCAGGTCAGGGCCTTTCCTGCATCAGTGCAGACTCGATGGGCCAAAGGGTCTCTCCTGCACTGTGGCATTCTGTGATTTTGTGATTCTGTGAACCCAGGTCCCCAGACTTTCTGGATTAATAGTCTAGCGATAATACCACTGGGCCATCGCCTCCCCATTGAAATAACTCAAACACAAAAAGTGCAATTCACCAGCTGGGAAACACATGGGATTGGGTGGCACCAAGGCTTTCATACCCATTGGGGTAGAGTGTAAAACCAGCACTGTGCTTGATCCCATCAGTGTTCCGATGGATGGGTTAATTTTTAAATTTCCGCCCATTTTCTGGCTGTTTGAATCAAGCAAGGGTTTGTGTTCCAGGTCGGCTCCTTCACAGGGAAACTAACAATCAAGAAAGCTGCTCGCTCCAACTTTCACCAGGATCCAGTGCTAACGTGCGGGATTTTAGTGCCGTGCCCGCCCTGACACTGGCAATTCACACCCGAGGCCAATGGACTTTAAATAGTCTGTCTAATTTTCTATCCTGCCTGGAACCAATCCTGCGGCTTTCAAGTCCGTGTGGCTCTTCCCCTGAAGAAGAGACACAGGATGGGATTTTCCAGCCACTCTCGCCCCAAAACCGGGAAGTCCTGCCAGAGGTCAACGGACCTCTGTATGGTCTGCCCCCTGCCCGCTGCGATTCGTACGACTGCTTCTGGCAGATTCACTGGGGATAGAGGGGAAACTGGCAGAAATGAGCATGAGAAAGAGGGGCAGGGGTAGACTATCCAGCTTCTAGGGCCTGCACGCCATTCAATAAATTTGAGGCCCAACAAGGGAACAGGCCATCTTGGACTGGGTGTTGTGCAATGAGAAAGGATTAGTTGGCAATCTAGTTGTGAGAGAACCCTTGGGGACAAGTGGCCATAATATGGTAGAGTTCTTTGTCAAGGTGGATAATGGTGTAGTTGATTCTGAGACCAGGGTCCTGAATCTCAATAAAGGTAACTTTGATGGTATGAGGCATGAATTGGCTATGATGGACTGGGAAACACTACTGAAAGGAAAGACAGTGGACAGGCAATGGCAGGCATTTATAGAGTCATAGAGGTTTGCAGCATGGAAACGGGACCTTCAGCCCAACTTGTCCATACCACCCCCTTTTTTTTAACCACTAAGCTAGTCCCAATTGCCTGTGTTTGGCCCATATCCCTCTATATCCATCTTACCTATGTAACTATCTAAATGCTTTTTAAAAGACAAAATTTTACCCGCCTCTACTACTACCTCTGGCAGCTTGTTCCAGACACTCACCCACCCTCTATGTAAAAAAATTGCCCCTCTGCACCTTTTTGTATCTCTCCCCTCTCACCTTAAACCTATGCCCTCTCCCCTACCTTTGGGAGAATATGTTGACTATCTAGCTGATCTATGCCTCTCATTATTTTATAGACCTCTATAAGATCACCCCTAAGCCTCCTACGCTCCAGAGAAAAAAGTCCCAGACTATCCAGCCTCTCCTTACAACTCAAACCATCAAGTCCCAGTAGCATCCTAGTAAGTCTTTTCTGCACTCTTTCTAGTCTAATAATATCCTTTCTATAATAGGGTGGACAGAACACAGTATTCCAAGTGTGGCCTTACTAATGTCTTATACAACATCGACAAGACCTCCCAACTCCTGTATTCAATGTTCTGAGCAATGAAACCAAGCATGCCGAACAAAGAACAAATAGATGAACTCCAGAAGTTGTTTATTCCTGTTTGGCGCAAGAGTGGTAAGGGAATTGTGACCAAACCATGGCTTACGAAGGAAATTAGAGATAGTATCAGATTCAAGGAAGAAGCATACAAATTGGCAAAAAAAAGCAATAGGCCTGAGGATTGGGAGCAGTTTAAAATTCAGCAAAGGAGGATCATGGGATTGAATGAGAAAGGGAAAAATAGAGTATGAAAGTAAGCTAGCGGGGAACATAAAAACTGACTGTAAAAATTTCTATCACTGAGTAAAGAGAAAAAGATTAACAAAAATAAATAAATGTAGGCCCTTTATGGTCAGAAATGGGAGAATTTATAACGGGGAATAAAGAAATGGCTGAAGAATTAAATTTGTACTTTGCTTCAGTCTTCACACAGAAAGACATGAATAAAGTAACAGAAGTTCTGAGAGGAATAAGTTTTAGTGAGGAGTTGAAGGAAATCAGCATTAGTAGAGAAAGGATTTTGGGGAAATTGAAGGGATTGAAGGTGGATAAATTCCCAGAGTACTTTAGGAAGCCACCCTGGAATTAATAAATCCATTGGTGGTTATTTTCTAAAATTCTTTGGGCTTTGGATTGGTTCCTACAGATTGGAGGATAGCTAATGTAAGCCCGCTATTCAAAAAAGGAGATAGAGAGATAACAGGGAACTATAGACCAGTGAGCCTAACGTTGGTATTGGGGAAGTTGCTAGAGTCCATTATCAAGAATTTCATAACTTGGCATTTGGAAAGCAGTGGTGTAATCAGACAAAGTCAGCATGGATTTACGAAAGTGAAATCACGCTTGACGAATCTATTGGAATTTTTTGAGGATATAACTAATAGAGTTGACCAAGGAGAACCTGTGGATGTGGTTCATTTAGACTTTCAGAAGGCTTTCGACAAGGTCTCACGTAACAGATTACTATGTAAAGTTAAAGCACATGGGATTGCAGGTAATGTCTTGAGATGGATAGAAAGCTGGTTAGCTATATTTACACCCGTTCACTGGAGTGAAGGCTTGAGGTGCCACCAAATGCCAAGGGCCCCGAATGTAGGCACTGAAACATCTAACACGTGAAGTGGTAGTGTATAGAGAGCACAGGGCAAATTAGGAAAAGTAGAGATTATTCATTTAGGTGGATTTATATTGGGAAAAATCTTCCAGCTGTTCACACCAGCGGGACCAAAAACTCCCGCTACTGGCCAACGGTGGGCTGCCTCCTGCCACCAAGAAACACACCACGGGGAGGCCAGAGAATCTCGCCCATAAGATTTGGTATCACTGGGTGGGATTTTCCATTTCCACCTGCACTGGCGCCGAAAGTACCCTTCTGAGGTCAATGGATCTTTCAATGGTCCGTGTAACTTTCCATCCCACCCATGACAATTCTCGTGGTGGATAGGACTGGAAGATTTGCCCAACTGTGTTTAGCAAGAGTAGCATTTTTAATATATTCAACAATTGTTTTGCTTTCTGGTGCAAGAGTTGCAATTTCAAGCAAAGCTCCTTGGGTTTAATTGGCCTTTATTTTTCTCGTTGGTTGTACCTCACTCGTTAAACTCAATGTCCCATTCACCCATCACCCCCGTGTTCGCTGACCTCCACGAACTTCCAAGCTGGAACTTCAACTTGGTTTGAAACTTCGGATTCCCCTGCAGCCTCACCCCACCCCCAACTCTACAACCCCTTCAGAAACTACAACTTTGAAGATCTCTGATCTCCAAATCTGCTCTTTTATGTGTTCCCTGAGGGTAATCACTTCAGCTTTGGAGCCCATTGACGGGATTTTCCAGCCGCGCTCGCCCCAAAACCGGAAAATCCCGCCTGAGGTCAACAGACCTTTCTGTGGTCTGCCCTTCGCCCACTGCGATTTCCATGGCGGGTGGAATGGGAAATTTCGACCCCATGTCTTCACTTGCCCAAGCCCAAAGCTCTGGAATTTGCTCCCTGAACCTCACTACCTTATTCTCTTCAAGCCTATCTCTCTGACCAAGTGTTGTGATGACCGGTCCTATTACCTCCTTCAGTGATTGGATGTCAAAATTAGTTTGATGACGTTGCTGCTTGAGTACCTTGGGTGTTTAACTCTGTTAAAGGTGACATGTAAATACTAGTTGTACGAATTTGCCACAGATTTCAGAGCGTCTTAAATTATTCTGGAATCTGGCAAAATGTCTCACCTTAAATATCAGTGCCAACCTTTTATTCCTTGGTGGTATTATCCACGATTCTGCACATTGATGTTTCGCCTCATCCACACCCTGTTGTAATTTTTAAAACTCATTTACGGGATGCTGCCAGACCTGCTGACTATTTCCAGCACCTTCTGCCTTTATTTAAAACCAATGTCATTCCTCCGTTGTAAAGAATCATGGGCATTGTATCTAATTTAATGTGCTGCCTTTTGGAAAATACAAATTATGTATTAATGTGAACTTCATGTCTGTTTGACTGATGTTGAGTGGCTGGGCTGTCAGTTCTGTTCCGTCTAGCCCACTTACAGGGCCTGATTCCACTGCAGGCAGTATGGAGGAATTGAGCACCCAGGTACATTCTTGATGCAAGCTCTCCTTTCCACGTTGGGAGCTGCACTGATACCTGGTGAGAATCTGAGCTGGAACATAAGTGACAAATGGGAGAACCAGCATTGATGGAGGCTCTTTTCTTACCCTTCGCTCAGACAGTACAGCGCACCCTCAGTATTGCACTAAAATGTCAGCCTAACCTAATGTGCCCAATGGGAGCTAATCCTCGGCCTGCTGGCTCAGAAGGGAGAGTTTAATATATAACAACATATCAACATGAGCACTGATACACTTGAAAATTTCAGGATTAAACCAAGTCCCCATTTTAAGTTGTTACACTTTAATATTGGCCAGTTAATGGAGCCTCTATTTCGCTTTAGGAGTTTTGCTTTATGTCCTAAGATGGGTGGCACAGTGGTTAGCACTGCTGCCTCACAGCACCAGGGACGTGCGTTCGATTCCCGGCTTGGGTCACTGTCTGTGTGGAGTTTGCACATTCTCCCCGTGTCTGTGTGGGTTTCCTCCGGGTGCTCCTGTTTCCTCCCACAGTCTGAAAGGCATGCTGGTTAGGTGCATTGACCGTGCTAAATTCTCCCTCAGTGTACCCGAACAGACGCTGGAGTGCAGCGACTAGAGGATCTTCACAGTAACTTTGTTGCAGTGTTAATGTAAGCCTACTTGTAACAATAATAAATTAAACTTTATAGTCTCTTTGCGCAGGGTCTGATGTAGTGCAATGAGGCCAGATCGGCACCACATTGAAGCAACCACTGCCACTTCTTGACTTTTGGCACGGTAGCACAGTGGTTAGCACTGCTGCCTCACAGCGCCAGGGGCCCGGGTTCGATTCCCGGCTTGTGTCACTGTCTGTGTGGAGTTTGCACATTCTCCCCATGTCTGTGTGGGTTTCCTCCGGGTGCTCCAGTTTCCTCCCACAGTCCAAAGGATGTGTCGGTCAGGTGGATTGGCCATGCTAAAATTGTCCCTTAGTGTCAGGGGGACTAGCAAGGGTAAATGCATGAAGTTATGGGGATGGGGCCTGGGTGGGATTGTGATTGGTGCAGACTCGATGGGCCAATGGCCTCCTTCTGCACTGTAGGATTCTATGATTCTCCCTGTGTCTGCTTGGGTTTCCTCCGGGTGCTCCGGTTTCATCCCACAGTCCAAAGATGTTTATTGTTTATTGACCGTGCTAAATTGAGCCTTAGTGTCAGGAGGCTTAGCAGGGTAAATATGTGGGGTTACAAGTTAGGAGCTGGGTGGGATTGTTGTCAGTGTAGGAAAAATGGGCTGAATGGCCTCCTTCTGTACTGCAGGGATTCTGTGATTCCCCATTACTGCCTACCCTCTGGCTCACAACCCCTGCTGCCCCCTGACCCACCCTCTGGCTGACGACCCTTCAGTTCATGACCTCTGCCAGGCCCTGAGCCGCCCTCTTGTTGCTGACCCTCTGATCATAGAATCATAGAATCCCTACAGTGCAGAAGGAGGCCATTCGGCCCATCGAGTCTGCACCGACCACAATCCCACCCAGGCCCCACCCCCACATATTTACCCACTAATCCCTCTAACCTACGCATCTTAGGATTCTAAGGGGCAATTTTTAACCTGGCCAATCAACCTAACCCGCACATCTTTGGACTGTGGGAGGAAACCGGAGCACCCAGAGGAAACCCACGCAGACACGAGGAGAATGTGCAAACTCCACACAGACAGTGACCCGAGCCGGGAATCGAACCCGGGACCCTGGAGCTGTGAAGTAGCAGTGCTAACCACTGCGCTACCGTGCCGCTGATGTGCAGCTTATTTCCTGTCAGAGCTGCTCTCCCTATCTCTCGCCACCTACACCAGAGCCTTCCCTCGCAGCGAGGAGAAGGAAGCGGCGAGCGGGAGAGGCAGGCAGCAGAGAGTTCAGTGAAGCATCCAGGAGGCTCAGAGAGCAGGTGAGGCTGTGAACCGGAGAGTGGACAACGAGACCGAGGGTCAGGGAGCAGGATGTGGGACAAGAGGAGGTGAGGTGAGCAGGAGCAGGAGCAGCAGCGCATGGGAGCAAAGTAGAAAGTTAGCAAATTTTTAAATATATTTTTTAATTTATTTTATTTTGAAAGTTATTTAATTACAGCTTTTGGGGACCTCATTAAAGGGATTTTGAAACTTCTGACTTCATAGGTTATTATTGTGCAGCTGGGATCTAAAAGGTTTTGCAAAAACCTGCACTTATTTCCCCATCCCCAGAAAGGATTGTCAAATTGCTGTTCTTTCAGCAAGTGTTATTTATAAATTTTCAATTGTACAGGTAAGTTTTTGGCACATGCAGATTTAACAACCAGTGCATTTTGGAGCCAGTGCACAGAAAGATCTGGAAATCAGTGAAGGAGACGACCGTGTGGAGCAAAGGGGACCAAGAACACCTTGAGACCATTGTGAAGACATACCTGCATGATGCTTTGGGGGGATCTTGAATGATTTGATTTTTGATTTAATTTGGTTTATTATTGTCACATGTATTAGTATACAGTGAAAAGTATTGTTTCTTGCGCGCTATACAGACAAAGCATACCGTTCATGGAGAAGGAAATGAGAGGATGCAGAATGTAGTGTTACAGTCATAGCTAGGGTGCAGAGAAAGATCAACTTAATACAAGGTAGGTCCATTCAAAAATCTGACGGCAGCAGGGAAGAAGCTGTTCTTGAGTTGGTTGGTACATGACTTCAAAGTTTTGTATCTTTTTCCCGAAGGAAGAAGGTGGAAGAGAGAATGTCCGGGGTGCGTGGGGTCCTTGATTATGCTGGCTGCTTTGGTGAGGCAGCGGGAAGTGTAGACAGAGTCAATGGATGGGAGGCTGGTTTACGTGATGGATTGGGCTACATTCACAACCTTTTCTAGTTCCTTGAGGCCTTGGACAGAGCAGGAGCCATATCAAGCTGTGATACAGCCAGAAAGAATGCTTTCTATGGTGCATCTGTAAAAGTTGGTGGCAGTAGTAGCAGATATGCCAAAATTCCTTAGCCTCCTGAGAAAGTAGAGGCATTGGTGGGCTTTCTTTACAATAGCATCAGCATGGAGGGACCAGGACAGGTTGTTGGTGAACTGGACACCTAGAAACTTGAAGCTCTCGACCATTTCTACTTCGTCCCCATTGATGTAGACAGGGGCATGTTCTCCACTACGCTTCCTGAAGTCGATGACTATCTCCTTCGTTTTGTTGACATTGAGGGAGAGATTATTGTCGTTGCAATGCAACAGTTCGCCAGATATTCTATCTCCTGTACTCCATCTCATCGTTTTTTGAGATCTGACCCACTACGGTGGTGTCATCAGCAAAGTTGAAAATCAAGTTGGAGGGGAATTTGCCACACAGTCATAGGCGTATAGGGAGTATAGGAAGGGACTGAGGTCACAGCCTTGTGGGGCACCGGTGTTGAGGATGATTGTGGGAGAGGTGTTGTTGCCTACCCTTACTGGTCAAAAAGGGCATTTTGAAACTGTTCATTGGGACTCTGTCCATGAGAGGTGACACGCCCCTTTGACCACTCACAAAGTTGACAATGCACAATGTAACCAATTTCTGAAGAAATGAACAGAGGGGTATAAGAAAGGTGTACCTTTCCTTTGTCCTCCCTTTGCGTATGACTCCCACCTCAATTCCTTGGGCTCAGTTCCTGATGTTGTTAATGCTCCAACTGTGAAAAGTTTGAAAGGAGCTTGCAGAGTCCTTTGTCCTAGCAGATTAATAGACTCAGGTGGCCAGGCCTGGCTTTGTGGATTATGATGTGGAGATGCCGGCGTTGGACTGGGGTAAACACAGTAAGAAGTCTTAGAACACCAAGTTAAAGTCCAACAGGTTTATTTGGTAGCAAAAGCCACAAGCTTTCGGAGCCGCAAGCCCTACTTCAGGTGAGTGAGGACTCGTGTTCACAAACAGGGCATATAAAGACACAAACTCAATTTACAAGATAATGGGTGGAATGTGAGTCTTTACAGGTAATCAAGTCTTAAAGGTACAGACAATGTGAATGGAGAGAGCATTAGGCACCGGTTAAAAAGATGTGTATTGTTTCCAGACAGGAAAGTTAGTGAGATTTTGCAAGTCCAGGCAGGTCATGGGGGTTACCGATAATGTGACATGAACCCAATATCTCGGTTGAGGCCGTCCTCATGTGTGCGGATCTTGGCTATCAGTTTGTGCTCAGCGATTCTGCGTTGTCGTGTGTCGTGAAGGCCGCCTTGGAGAACGTTTACCCGAAGATCAGAGGCTGAATGCCCGTGACCGCTGAAGTGCTCCCCAACAGGAAGAGAACAGTCTTGCCTGGTGATTGTTGAGTGGTGTTCATTCATCCGTTGTCGTAGCGTCTGCATGGTTTCCCCAATGTACCATGCCTCGGGACATCCTTTCCTGCAGCGTATCAGGTAGACAACGTTGGCCGAGTTGCAAGAGTATGTACCGTGTACCTGGTGGATGGTGTTCCCACGTGAGATGATGGCATCCGTGTCGATGATCCACACGTCTTGCAGAGGTTGCTGTGGCAGGGTTGTGTGGTGTCGTGGTCACTGTTCTCCTGAAGGCTGGGTAATTTGCTGTGGACAATGGTCTGTTTGAGGTTGTGCGGTTGTTTGAAGGCAAGAAGTAGGGGTGTGGGGATGGCCTTGGCGAGATGTTTGTCTTCATCAATGACATGTTGAAGGCTCCGGAGGAGATGTCGTAGCTTCTCCGCTCCGGGGAATTACGATGAAGGGTACTCTGTCCACTGTGTCCCGTGTTTGTCTTCTGAGGAGGTCGGTGCGGTTTTTCACCGTGGCGCGTCGGAATTGTCGATCGATGAATCGAGCGCTATATCCTGTTCTTATGAGGGCATCTTTCAGCGTCTGGAGGTGTCTGTTGCAATCCTCCTCATTCGAGCAGATCCTGTGTATACGGAGGGCTTGTCTGTAGACACGTTAAACACGTTAAAGAAGCCATCCCTACGGACCTGAGTGAGGTCTCACTCAGTGCACTGTGAGATCAGGGTGCCCTTGTGAAATGGCAACCAAGCGCTCTGCAGCCAGGCTCACTGATGTGTTTAGGCCCCGCCCTCCCCTCAGTAACGACACGCAACTCACCACTCTCCCAAAAAAGCGACTGAGTGAGGGACAATTGCGGCGCAGAGCGCTCCGTTATTCTCACCGTTATGAACTCACCCAGAACTGGACGCAATACTCTAGTTGAGGCTGAACCAGTGTTTTATACAAATTTAACATAAGGTCCTTGCTTTTGTACGCCCTATTAATAAAGCCTGGGATATTGTATGTTTTATTAACTGTGCTTTCGTCCTGTTCTGCCACCTTCAATAATTTATGCATTGATCCAACCAGATCCCTCAGCTCCTGCATCACCTCATAGAATCATAGAAACCCTACAGTGCAGAAGGAGGCCATTCGGCCCATCGAGTCTGCACTGACCACAATCCCACCCAGGCCCTACCCCCACATATTTACCCGCTAATCCCTCTAACCTACGCATCTTAGGATTCTAAGGGGCAATTTTTAACCTGGCCAATCAACCTAACCCGCACATCTTTGGACTGTGGGAGGAAACCGGAGCACCTGGAGGAAACCCACGCAGACACGAGGAGAATGTGCAAACTCTACACAGACAGTGACCCGAGCCGGGAATCGAACCCGGGACCCTGGAGCTGTGAAGCAGCAGTGCTAACCACTGCGCTACCGTGCCGCCCCTTTAAGATTATACCAATTATTTCATGATTCATCATTCCAAAATGACTGACTTTGCACTTCTCTGCATTACATTTCATCCATCACTTAACCGCCCATACCACCAACCTGAGTATGACCGTTCCACCTTTCACGCTATCATCCCCCATTACATTATCCACAAATTCTGAAGCTGTGTCCTGTGCACCAAGGTTTAGAACATTGATCTATGTCAAGAACAACAGGGCTCCTAACAGCGACCCCTGGGGAACTCCTCTATAAACCTTCCCTCACTTCAAAAAACACCAGTCAACCACTGTTTCCTGTCGTTCTGCCAATTTTCCTTCCAAGTTGCGATTGTCTCTTTAATTGTCCTTTCAGGCGCCGGAGCGTGGCGACAAGGGGATTTTCACAGTAACTTCATTGCAGCGTGAATGTAAGCCCATTTATGACATTAATAAAATAAACTTAAACTTAATTCCATCAACTTTGCTCACAATTCTGTTGGGCGGGACTTTAGTCCTCTGCCTTTTCGGCATTTCCTTGTAATGGATTAGGTCTTAGAAATTGGAGCCCATACAGGTATTTGAAAGATAAATAATGAGTCAGAAGTAGAGTTGGCATGATCACCAAATACGTGACAGGGGATGTGTTTCAGTGGAATGAGGATGCAAAAAGAATAAATTCGAATAGAAAATTTGGCAGAAGGATAGAGTACTCAAGAACAGCTTCTTCCCTGCTGCCATCAGACTTTTGAATGGACCTACCTCGCATTAAGTTGATCTTTCTCTACACTCTGGCTATGTCTGTAACACTACATTCTGCACCCCCTCCTTTCCTTCTCTATGAACGGTATGCTTTGTCTGTATAGCGCGCAAGAAACAATACTTTTCACTGTATAGAACATAGAACATAGAACATAGAACATAGAACATAGAACATAGAAAGTCACAGCACAAACAGGCCCTTCGGCCCACAAGTTGCGCCGATCACATCCCCACCTCTAGGCCTATCTATAGCCCTCAATCCCATTAAATCCCATGTACTCATCCAGAAGTCTCTTAAAAGACCCCAACGAGTTTGCCTCCACCACCACCGACGTCAGCCGATTCCACTCACCCACCACCCTCTGAGTGAAAAACTTACCCCTGACATCCCCCCTGTACCTACCCCCCAGCACCTTAAACCTGTGTCCTCTCGTAGCAACCATTTCAGCCCTTGGAAATAGCCTCTGAGAGTCCACCCTATCCAGACCCCTCAACATCTTGTAAACCTCTATCAGGTCACCTCTCATCCTTCGTCTCTCCAGGGAGAAGAGACCAAGCTCCCTCAACCTATCCTCATAAGGCATGCCCCCCAATCCAGGCAACATCCTTGTAAATCTCCTCTGCACCCTTTCAATGGCTTCAACATCTTTCCTGTAATGAGGTGACCAGAACTGCGCGCAGTACTCCAAGTGGGGTCTAACCAGGGTCCTATAAAGCTGCAGCATTATCTCCCGACTCCTAAACTCAATCCCTCGATTAATGCATGTGACAATAATAAATCAAATCAAAATCAAAAGTAAGCCACTTGGAAGAGAATGGTGGTGTGTTGCTAAACTGAGCGCTTTTTTTGGATAAGCTGGAGGAATTGATGCCAGTATTGAAAAGATGTCTCGACAGAAGCTGGGGGGCAAATATATTAAAATATTTTTAATATTTGCCTTTGCTTAGCATCAAGAAAAATTTAAACATGTCATTATTGTTTCCCCTGTGTGTCCTGTATAGTGTTCTGCATTGCTGAATTACAAGCGGCACGGGGTGGCACGGTAGCACAGTGGTTAGCACTGCTGCTTCACAGCTCCAGGGTCCCGGCTCGGGTCACTATCTGTGTAGAGTTTGCACATTCTCCTTGTGTCTGCGTGGGTTTCCTCCGGGTGCTCCGGTTACCTCCCACAGTACAAAGATGTGCGGGTTAGGTTGATTGGCCAGGTTAAAAATTGCCCCTTAGAGTCCTGGGATGCGTAGGTTAGAGGGATTAGCGGGTAAAATATGCGGGGGTAGAGCCTGGGTGGGATTGTGGTCGGTGCAGACTCGATGGGCCGAATGGCCTCCTTCTGCACTGTAGGGTTTCTATGATTTCTAAGCCCTTTAACTCTCTGTGGTTTGGTATTTGCTGGATAGAATCCCTACAGTGCTGAAGGAAGCCATTCGGCCCATCGAGCCTGCACTGACAACAATCCCACCCGGCCCTATCCCCATAACCCCACGTATTATCCCTACCAGTCTCCCTGACGCTAACCTAATTACAACTTTAATATTGATTCCTATGTGAACCCATTATTTACTTAAAGCTGTTTCACTTAAAGTCAGAATTATCAGGCAGGCAACCACAACTTTTAAGTAAGGACTTGTTCATAACTGTAGGAAATATGACATCCAGTTGCACAGGGCAAGGTCCCCATAAACAGTGATAATATAACAGAACATCATAGAATCCCTATAGTGCAGAAGGAGGCCATTCAACCCATCGAGCCTGCACCGACAACAACCCCACTAGGGCCCTATCCCCATAACCCCATACATTTACCCGGCTAGCCCCCCTGACACTAAGGGACAATTTATCATGGCCAATGCACCTAATCTGCACATTTTTGGACTGTGGGAGGAAACCGGAGCACCCGGAGGAAACCCTCGCAGACATGGGGAGAACGTGCAAACTCCACACAGACAGTGAGCCAAGGCCGGAATTGAACCTGGGTCCAGCTTGTGGTCATGATGTGGAGATGCCGGCGTTGGACTGGGGTGAACACAGTAAGAGTTTTAACAACACCAGGTTATTTGGTAGCAAATACCATTAGCTTTCGGAGCGCTGCTCCTTCGTCATTTCCACTCCATCTGACAAAGGAGCAGCGCTCCGAAAGCTAATGGTGTTTGCTACCAAATAAACCTGTTGGATTTTAACCTGGTGTTGTTAAAACTCTTACTGTGTCCAGCTTGTGGAGCAGATTATTATCCAAAATAACCCCAGGAGACTCAGGTACACAACGATCTTTTATTAGCCAAAGCATTGGGAGAGCACTACCTTAGAGAAAGGTCTCTGAAGCAGACTCCACTCCACTGAAAAACAGACATTCATACAGTGAAAATCACATAGGCAGTATGTTGTTTTAAATTCCAACATTGCCTGTTTTAATCTTAAAATGGTGTATCAAGTTTTATGGGAATTCTAGAAAGAGCTAGCACCACGGTACATGAGAATGACCTGTCTACAATATTTACAAGGGCCCTTGGAATCAGACAAAAATCGCATAGGCGGGTCTGACGAGGTTTAATTAATGATGCTACAACATCCTTTAATACCAGGATGTCATTTGTAAACTGTTTAGATTTGGCTAGTTTAGACCAATCAATGAAGCCTATCAGAAACAGATTTAGGGAATGATTATATGAAGCACATAATATGGAACATGGAGAATCAGAGGAAGATTGGGGTATGACTGTTCATTCACAAGGTGTGGGCTGGAATTCTCCAGCCATTCATGCCCCATTGCTGCTATTCTCAAGAGTACGTGAACAGGCGGGGAATTAGAATTAGAATTAGAATTAGAACAGTACAGCACAGAACAGGCCCTTCGGCCCACGATGTTGTGCCGAGCTTTATCTGAAACCAAGATCAAGCTATCCCACTCCCTATCATCCTGGTGTGCTCCATGTGCCTATCCAATAACCGCTTAAATGTTTCTAAAGTGTCTGACTCCACTATCACTGCAGGCAGTCCATTCCACACCCCAACCACTCTCTGCGTAAAGAACCTACCTCTGATATCCGTCCTGTATCTCCCACCACGAACCCTATAGTTATGCCCCCTTGTAATAGCTCCATCCACCCGAGGAAATAGTCTTTGAACGTTCACTCTATCTATCCCCTTCATCATTTTATACACCTCTATTAAGTCTCCCCTCAGCCTCCTCCGCTCCAGAGAGAACAGCCCTAGCTCCCTCAACCTTTCCTCATATGACCTACCCTCCAAACCAGGCAGCATCCTGGTAAATCTCCTCTGCACTCTTTCCAGCGCTTCCACATCCTTCTTATAGTGAGGTGACCAGAACTGCACACAATATTCCAAATGTGGTCTCACCAAGGTCCCGTACAGTTGCAGCATAACCCCACGGCTCTTAAACTCCAACCCCCTGTTAATAAAAGCTAACACACTATAGGCCTTCTTCACAGCTCTATCCACTTGACTGGCAACCTTTAGAGATCTGTGGATATGGACCCCAAGATCTCTCTGTTCCTCCACAGTCTTCAGAACCCTACCTTTGACCCTGTAATCCACATTTAAATTTGTCCTACCAAAATGAATCACCTTACATTTATAATAGAGGGATACAGGCGGTTGGTCGAGATAGGACGTGATCAGCGCAGGCTTGGTGGGCTGAAGGGCCTGTTCTTGTGCTGTACTGTTCTTTGTTCTTTGTTTTGGTGTGAAAGTTAAAAGATGTTTCTGTAAGACTTGTGATGGTATTAATAAATAATGGAGAACCTGGTGCTCAGCCAAATCTCTGTTCACTGCAGCGGGACTGGAGAATCCCAGCTGCAGGACGAGGTCGTAGAATCCAAGCCATGGTGGGAGATTTGGAAAGACATGCTCACTGAATGAGTAAGTTGTAAAAGAAGCAAATATGCATCAGGGAAAGCTGTTGAAAATGATTGCATAATGTATAATTCGTGGTTGGTGGAACAGGCTTGAGAAAACCTTGAGAAAATTGCACAAGAGAAATTGCTCTTGTGTTTAACTGGTGGATATCTCAGGAGTATGTCTATGTACCAACTTACTGTCATCATTTGTAAGGCCATGAGACTAGTGCAGGTATATCTTGTGAAACATGAGTGTCACCTGGGAAAGGTGGGAGGCGATGGCCTAGTGCTAGACTATTAATCGACAAATTCAGCTAATGTTCTGGGGACCTGGGTTCAAATTCCGCCATGGCAGATGGGGGAACTTAAATTCAATAAAAATATCTGAAATTAAGAATCTACTGATGACCATGTAACCATTGTCGGAAAAACCCATCTGCTTCACTAATGTCCTTTAGGGAAGGAAATCTGCCGTCCTTACCAAACCGAGCCGACACGTGACTCCAGAGCCACACAGTCACCCAAGGCCGGAATTGAACCCAGGTCCCTGGCGATGTGAGGCAGCTGTGCTAACCCCTGTGCTGCCGTAATTGCTGTTACTGAGACATGATGGAGTGAGGGGCAGGATTGGCAACTCAGTATTCCAGGATATAGGATCTTCAGAAAAACCACATATCGGTATATAATTTTAAAAATAGAATATGCTACCTTCACCCATCCCTCCTCCGCTATATTTATCATCCTTAGGTTTCCCACATGGGTCCCCACTTCAATAGCAGACATTTTCTGCATGGCTGGTGAGTGGGTCATTCCCTGGCTGCTCCTAATGCTACTCTTGCTTCTCACCTTGGGGCACATTCTTTTTTTTTGGCCCGGTTGAGTTAAATACCTTTCAAAATTCCTGGCCTTTCTCACGCGCTTCCCACATAGCATTGTTGAGATCAAGACTGCGTCTCCTTCACGTTGATGTCTGAATCTCCATCCCAACACTACTCCCAAGCTCCACTGCCCCACCCACACTTGCCGCGTTCATTAACAAAACCAAAAGTCAGTAGTTCATCAGAAGAGTCCGTGCTTTGGTCAACCGATCCAGGATGTCCTTCAAAGCTCTTCGTTTGGCTGTTGTATCATCATCTTCAAGGAGAAGAGCGTCCACATCCTTACTGTGGAATAACAACTGAGCCAACTCTACCTTCATCTGGGCTGACAGTTCTTGGAGGAGGTAAAACCTCAGCACCATGGGAACCATTTGGATCAGTCGATCAATAGCAATCTGAGGATTTAAAGAAAGGTACATGCTCAAACAATACCCGCCACAGTTTAAACATTAACTCCCAACTAAAGAACTGATTTGACTTTAACTGACCTGCGGCGCTTTTAAGTAAAGGTAGTGAAACTAGACAGCCAATTAATACATTACGAAACCTGCCCAGGTTGAGCTGGTAACATTTGCAAATCACACTTTCTTCAAAATGTTCAATGGAATCTATTTTCCTATTAGCAATCCTAATTAGGGGAGTCAGTGGCCTAGTGGTATTGTCACTGGACCAGAAACCCAGGGGACACGGGTTCAAATCCCACCATCGCAGATGGTGAAATTTGAATTCAGTAAAAATCGGGAATGAAAAGTCTATCGATGACCAATGAACCATTGTTGATTGTCGCTAAAAACTCATCTGGTTCACTAATGTCCTTTAGGGAAGGAAATCTGCTGTCCTTACCTGGTCTGGCCTACATGTGACTCCAGAGCCACGGCAATGTGGTTGATTCTTAACTGCCCTCTGGAGTGGCTGAGTGAGCCACTCAGTTCAAGGGCAATTAAGCATGGGCAATAAATGCCGGCCAGGCTGTGATGCCCATGTCCCAAGAATGATTTTTAAAAAAAATCCTGTGGTGTTTGTGCCTACATTTCGTGCAGAAATCTCTATATGAGGAATCAAGTCATGGCGACATTTAATTTAGGCTTCTCTGCACCTTTAAAACTATCTCAGTAAGGGGACTATCAGGATGCCTGTCTTTTGATAAGCTCCATCACATCAAGAAGTTGACTTTGATGACTGACCTATTTGCTGCTATGTTGTATCAATTTTGCATAATGAGAGGCTAAATAAATTGGGCCAATATTCCCTGGAGATCACGAGAGAAAAAACACAAGATTCTGAAGGGGCTTGGTAAGGTAGAGGCTGAGAGATTGTTTCTGCTGGTCAGGAAATCTAAAACACTGGGGTACAATCTCAGGATAAAGGACCGATCACCCAGGACTGACAGGAGGGAAAATTACTTCACTTAATGGATAATGAATCTATGGAATTCCATAGGAATTTGGGGAGTGGGCAGGAAAGTGGAGTTGAAGCCCAAGATCAGCCATGATTGTACTTAGTAGTGGGACAGCCAGGACGGGCCTTATGGTCCAATACTCTTCCTCTCTCTTGTGTTCAATGTTTTTATAGCTGCATGTCGGACCTTGCTGTGCAAGAACTGGCTGACGAATTTACCGACATTACTTTAGATGTGCATTACCTGTTGTACTTCAGAATTTTAAGACATCCTGAGGTCTTCGAAAGGTTCTATCCAATCACTGTAACACCTGCCAATGCAAGATGGCTGCCAACACCTGCAAATGCAAGATGGCTGCCAACACCTGCCATTGCAAGGTGGCTGCCAACACCTGCCAATGCAAGAAGGCTGCCAATACCTGCCAATGCAAGATGGCTGCCAACACCTGCCATTGCAAGATGGCTGCCAACACCTGCAAATGCAAGATGGCTGCCAACACCTGCCATTGCAAGGTGGCTGCCAACACCTGCCAATGCAAGAAGGCTGCCAATACCTGCCAATGCAAGATGGCTGCCAACACCTGCCAATGCAAGATGGCTGCCAACACCTGCCAATGCAAGATGGCTGCCAACACCTGCCAATGCAAGATGCCTGCCAACACCTGCCAATTCAAGGTGGCTGCCAACACCTGCCATTGCAAGATGGCTGCCAACACCTGCCATTGCAAGATGGCTGCCAACACCTGCCAATGCAAGATGGCTGCCAACACCTGCAAATGCGAGATGGCTGCCAATACCTGCCAATGCAAGATGGCTGCCAACACCTGCAAATGCAAGAAGGCTGACAACACCTGCAAATGCAAGAAGGCTGACAACACCTGACAATTTAAGATGGCTGCCAACAGCTGATGATTTAACATGGCTACCAACAGTGCATTTGCACATGAACACTTGTTTTTAGGAGACACAGGTCCACCCTCAGAAACGATGGCAACTTTTCTCCAGCAGTCTTCAAACTCTTAATGATGAATCTTATTTCATTGCCCACGTATCCCTAAAATGGTTTATAACCACAGCAAAAAAATGTTAACATAACCAGCTACTCCATCCCTCTGAACAATTCAATGGCTGGTCTCAGATTTCTAGCAATTCCATGTTTCCTGAGCTCCATACTTGGGGCGCGGTCATTTCTCGGTCTCTGTTTCTTCCGCCTTCTCCCTCTCTCCCCAGCCATTTCTTTCCATATTCATCTTTGAATAAATTGAGGTGATGTATCATTTTCACTGGGAGTGAAGGGTGAGGATGGGCGGGTGAAGTGGGTTCCATTCGCCACTTGCTCTTACCAGCCCCTGTCTGTGTGGTTTGGGCTGAGTTGTGGTTGGAGGGGATTGTTAGATTGATGCTGTCGGAGATGTAGTATTTGCAATTTCAGGACCTGTGACCAGACACGTACCCTGCTGCACATGACCCTTTATAAAGATGGTGGCTGTGCACACAACTGCACAAAAAAGCAGCCAGCATAATTAAGGACCCCACGCATCCCGGGCATTCTCTCTTCCACCTTCTTCTGTTGGGAATAAGATGCAAAAGTCTGAGGTCACATACCAACCGACTCAAGAACAGCTTCTTCCCTGCTGCTGTCAGACTTTTGACCTACCTTGCATTCAGTTGATCTCTCTCTACACCCTAGCTGTGACTGTAACACTACATTCTGCACCCTGCCCTTTCCTTCTCTATGAACGGTATGCTTTGTCTGTATAGAGCGCAAGAAACAATACTTTTCACTGTATCCCAATACATGTGACAATAATAAATCAAATCAAATCAATGTCAGCAGCAAAGACAGTCCTATCCAAATGCAAGCCCTTTCGTTTCATACACTATCTATGCAGCAAATTCGGTATGGATTCAGTAACAATAGCCCAATTGGGCCAATTGGGCTGTTGGCCAACTTGGCCCAATAACATGGTCAGCTTTGCCCAGAGCGGTTACTTGGGTGACTTCCTGAACCATTTGAACCTTTCTGTCCAACGCCTAACCCTTTACTTTACAACCCCATTCCCCGACACCCCTCAATACAGGGCGAAGGAACATAGCATGACGAATGTGTTCTCACCTGGTAATAGGTTTGCAAATGAAGCACCATTGTCTGGATGGTGTCGTTTGGATTTCCAGCCACGTTGTTCCCCCTTTGCTGAGATAACGACATAAATTCCGCCAGTTTGTAGCTGTACATGTCATCTGGGGCGTAAACCATCCCCTCCATCTGAAAGTTTGTCTGTATCATTCGCTCCGCCTCTCTTTCCATTCTGTGACAGATTTCAGCAATTTTAACCTGCGGAAAGTTGCAAAGGGGACTGCTGATATTCAAAAATGCTGGAGTTAGGGGGAACAAATGGAACTCAATAACACCTAACCACTTCAAGTTAAAGTAAAGTTTATTTATTACTCACAAGTAGGCTTACATTCACACTGCAATGAAGTTACTGTGAAAAAGGATGTCCTCTTTTGGCAATGACTACAAGTATTTTGAAATTTCAGTTTGGTCAGTATTTACCTATCGGCCTGATGGGAGGGATTTTCCGCCCTCGCTCATCCCGAAACTGTAAGATCCCACCCGAGGTCAATGGACCTTTCCATGTTCCGCCCCTCGCTCATTCCGATTCCCATGGCGGGCGGGACAGTAAAATTCCGGCCATAGTGCCTAAAGAACCATGAGGTCGGCTTGGTAACTCGAACACAGGGGGCTCTCTGTCATAGGTGTGCTCTGTCTCACAGTTAGATCTAAGACTGCACAACCAGGTCCCAACACTGACGAAGGAGCAGCGCTCCGAAAGCTTATGGTATTTGCTACCAAATAAACCTGTTGGACTTTAACCTGGTGTTGTGAGACTTCTTACTGTGTTCACCCCAGTCCAACGCCGGCATCTCCACATCAGGAGCTAATCCGCCAGGGGAGACCTCACCTGCACTCTTAAAGGAGCAGTATGCACCCCAAACCCTAACATACAATATATACATATACCACACAATTTAGCTAATCTCAGTAGTCTAACAAAAAAGAAAAAGTGAGAGAATCTATTGCAGTCGATGCCTTGATTTTAACGGCTTATTGTGTTGGGAACATGGCACTGCTAAACTTGGTTTTCCCAAGCTATCAATTCGGGAAGTCTTGCAAACGAAACCAGAAGTAGTTCAACATCTTGGTTCAGCATTTCCCATGCTACACCAAGGAACAGTAGCTTGAGGCCCCACTCTGCCCAAACTGACCCAGAGGGCTGAATTTTACCGGGGGCACGTCTGCCCGAGGTTCGTACGATCCCGCCCGAGGCCAACGGAGAACGCCGTTCTCTGAGCCTCGCCCGTCCCCGGAATCGGGGCGGACATGCCGGTAAAATTCCGGCCAGAAAGTCCGAACGTGTCTTGGGGGGAGTCACGTTCATCCATCCACCTTACACGGTACATGTTTGATGTTATAAAAATGCAATAGAGTGGCTGTTATCATTTGAAAGCACAGAATTAGACAATGGCTAGATATGAACTTCCACCATAGTGTTGATCGTGGACCAACCACCCTCTCTGTGCCTGTCCAAATTTCCTTTAGTTCCAATTCCATACTTGGGTTTTTTCCTAGTTTTGGAAGGTTTGTTTGGGGAAAGATAGAAAAAGTTGGCTAGGAGGAGACTCCTTGGTTCAGGGCTTCAGCATACCCTTGACAATCTAAGCCAGCATGCCATGATGACAACTAACCAGAAAATGTCTTCGAATAAGTCAACCATTGACTTAGAACAAGCTGGGCAGGAACCAAACATTCCGCATATTTAACCTAACACGGCACCAGCAATCCTGCCTGTCTAAAAAGGACTGAACTGACCTCCCAGAAGCCTAACTGAGTACAAAAACATTGGGAAAAGCAAACATTGAAGTGGCTGGGCTGGGTGATGTAAACAGTCAGTCCACCATTAAAACAGCAGCAGGTGAGTTTGTAGTTTAGTGTTACATACCTGAACTTCATTGATTAAAACAGGAAGGCCACTAAAGTGCTGAAGTGCCAACGTGTTACACACGGTCTCAACTTTAGCTGGAGGGGAAGAAACAAAGAATAACTGGATGATGCTTATCTGTGCAACACAACTATCAAAAAACATGAATGGCTGAATTTCTGCCTTTCCCATGGTGCTTATTGTCACCTGGTAGGTGTGCCAGTTACAAACCTGAAGGCTGGCAGCCAGCAGCAGGCTCTGGACCAACAATCTAGATAGTCCATCCTTTGGAGGGATTCACCACCCTCACGGCAATGGTCTTGACTGCTTTACCTGTTTCTTAATTTAAGATGGAGAAATGTTGGTGGAGGGGTATCTCCATGTTGAAAGATCCTCTCCATTTACTTACGATGTATTGCAGCTGGCTGCTGCTTTCAAGCTCTAGCTTGGAGAGCCTGTTCGCCTCTGTCTCCATATCCATCGGGGGAAAAATAAATCACTGCGGATGCTGGAATCTGAAACAAAAACAGAAAATGCTGGAAAATCTCGGCGGGTCTGCCAACATTTGTGGAAACAGAATGGAGCCAACATTTCGCGTCTGGATGACCGGCTGTTTCCAAAACGTTGGCTCTATTCTCTCTCCACAGATGCTGTCAGACCCGCTGAGATTTTCCAGAATTTTCTGTTTTTGTTCCAATAAGGGGAGCCTCTGTCAAAATCCCAACGAGTGACTAATTCACCTGGGAGCAGGTTTGAGACTGAAAAACGGTCCCGACTTCTGTTTGCTACACCCATAGGGAAAAATCCAGTCCAAAGATTTTGATGGAGAATTCAAAACACCATGGGTGGGATTTTCCGACCATTCCTGCCGGCGGGATCTTCCGGTCCCGCTGGATTAAGGCAACCCCTGCAGTCAGTTCCTTGGTGGCTGGGCAGGCAAGCCACGCAAAATGCCGTGGACATCAACGGGACCAGAAGATCCCATCAGTGGACAATGGAGAGCCGCCTCTATTATCGGAAAACATGCCACGGGATTGGGGAGGGGTGAGTGGTGGCATGGTGGCACAGTGGTTAGCACTGCTGTCTCACAGCGCCAATTCCGGCCTCAGGTCACTGTCTGTGTGGAGTTTGCACATTCTCCCCGTGTCTGCGTGGGTTTCCTCCGGGTGTTCTGGTTTCTTCCCACAGTCCAAAAGACGTGAAGGGAGGAGGGTAGCATTGCAAGCCAGTTCGAGAATTGGTGAGTTTGGGATGGAGAGTTGCAAGGTTGAAGGGATATATAATTGGAGGATATTAGTAAGGCAAGACCACCGAGAGAGGTAAAATAGATGAAAAAGTTTGAAACTTGAGTTGGTGAATGATAGGAAATAGGATACAAGCCAACGAAGTGACGAGTGAGATTTAATGTGCAAAGGTTTTTTAAGAAAGTTTTGATCAAGGTAAAGTTTATTTATTAGTCACAAGTAGGCTTACATTAACACTACAATGAAGTTACTGTGAAATTCCCCAAGTCGCCACACTCTGGCGCTTGTTCGGATACACTGAGGGAGAATTTAGCATGGCCAATGCACTGAACCAGCATGTCTTTTGGACTGTGGGAGGAAACCGGAGCACCCGGAGGAAACCCACGCAGACACGGGGAGAACATGCAGACTCCGCACAGACAGTGACCCGGGCTGGGAATCGAACCCGGGTCGCTGGTGCTGTGAGGCAGCAGTGCCAACCACTGTGTCACCGTGAGGTATTGGCATTGCTTGCAGGGGTAGCATTTATTGCCCATCTTTAGTTGCCCTGAGCAGGTGGGTAGCCTTCTTGATCCATTGCAGTCCAGATGAACAATTAATACAACAACAGATTGCTAATTCGCTTCAAGGGGAGCTAAAAAACAAAAAGAGAAAATGCTGGAAAATCTCAACAGGTCAGACAGCATCTGTGGAGAGAGAATGGAACCAACGTTTCGAGTCTAGATGACCCTTCGTCAGATCTTGACTTGACACTTGACTTGACTTGATCTCTGGGGAAAATGTTACCCACATTGGTGTGAATTGCAGTCAAGTGTACCTCATAAGGATAACAGGTCTCCTTCTGTGAAGCAAGTGAGTGAGCCACTGTGTTTTTTTAGATCAGTGGCAATTTGGTCACTTGTACTGCTTTCAATTCATAGATTTTTTAAAAAATTCTCAAACAGGCCAATATGTGATTTGAAATAATTTTCTACTGATTAATCCAGGCAAGGGGAGGCCTAGTGGTATTATCACTGGACTATTTATCCAGAAACTCAGCTAATGTTCTGGGGGACACGGGTTCGAATCCCGCCACGGCTGATGGTGGAATTTAAATTCAATTAAAAATATCTGGCATTGAGAAGCCACGGGTGACCATAAAATCACTGTTGCTTGTCGTAAAAACCCATCTGGTTCAATAACGTCCTTTAGGGAAGGAAATCTGCTGTCCTTACCTGGTCTGGCCTCCATGTGACTCTAGAGCCACAGCAATGTGGTTGACTCTCAACTGCCCTCGGGCAACTAGGGATGGGCAATGAATGCTGGTCAGCCAGCGATGCCCATGTCCCATGAATGAATAAAAGAATACACACAACTACCAAGATATGTGCAGCATAGGTCCTGAGCGATGGAGGTTGGCAAGGGCATTCTCGAATCGGATGTGCAGAGGCATTTGTAAAGGTTTCAACAGCTGCCCCAACTCTCAGAAAATGAAGTTTCAGATAAGCAGATTACCCACTAGAATTCTACAACATCATCACGGGGCCTAACATTCAGCCACTTTTACAAAGTCCTAACTGCTGAGGCAACCACAAAAACCACCGATTAAGCCTTTTATTTGAAGCATCTTTTCATGTCATGCGGTGCAAGTATTCCGTGCTTTACCTGAGAATTCATTCACCATTTCAAGAGCGGGCTCGAGTAACCTTTGAATCTGGTCTCTGATTATCGCTTCAAAAACTCTGTACTTGGTGAATCCGGGCAACTCTCTCCCTTTAGAGTGTTTTTCGTGATGTTTGGCCATGTTGGCTGCACCCTCGTTGACTGAGAACACAAGGGGGAAGGAAATTTCAGCTATTTGGCTTATATTGTAACACGTGAGACAGTACAAACAAAGAAAGATGGAAGCAAAGAAACAAGAAATAGGAGTAGGCCATTCGGCCCTTCGAACCTGCTCCAGCCATTCATTTTGATCATAGCTAATCATCAAATTCAATATCCTGATCCCCCCCCCCTTCCCCCCATATCGCTTGATCCCTTTAGTCCCAAGAGCTATATCTAATTTCTTCTTGAAATCAGACAACATTTCAGCCTCAACTACTTTCTGTGGTAGTGAATTCCACACATTCACCACCCTCTGAGTGAAGAAATTTCTCAGTCCTAAAAGGTATACTCCTTATCCTCAAACTATTACCCCTAGTGCTGGACTCCCCCCACCATCGAGAACATTATTTCTGAATCTACCCTGTCTAACCATGTTAGAATCTTATAAGTTTCTTTGAGAACCCTTCTCACTTTTCTCGAGTACAGGAGCAGGGATGTGTTGCTGCAATTATACAGAGCCTTGATGAGGCCGCACCTAGAGTATTGCGCGCAGTTTTGGCCTCATTTTCTGAGGAAGAATGTTCTTGCTCTCGAGGGAGTGCAGCGAAGGTTTACCAGGCTGGTTCCGGGGATGGCAGGACTGATGTATGAGGAGAGATTGACTAGATTAGGATTGTTTTTGCTGGAGTTCAGACGAATGAGGGGGATCTCATAGCGACTTATAAAATTCTAACAGGTCTAGACAGGGTAGATGCAGGGAGGATGTTCCCGATGGTGGGGGAGCCCAGAACCAGGGGTCACAGTCTGAGGATTCGGGGTAGACCATTTAGGATGGAGATGAGGAGACATTTTTTCATCCAAAGAGTGGTGAGCCTGTGGAACTCATTACCACAGGAAGTAGTTGATGCCAAAACATTGAATGTTTTCAAGAGGCGGCTGGATATAGCACTTGGGGCGAATGGGATTAAAGGTTATGGGGAAATAGCAGAATTAGGCTATTGAGTTGGATGATCAGCCATGATCGCGATGAATGGCGGAGCTGACTTGAAGGGTCAAATGGCCTCCTCCTGCTCCTATCTTCTATGTTTCTAAACACCAATGAATATAATCCTAACTGGTTTAGTCTCTCCTTCAACATGGTGGGGGGAGGGGGGTGGGAAAACAAAAGGAATTTCCTTTGTTGCCCTTGCCAGAATTTCCCCCTGGCACTGAATCCCACTCCTCTCCCTTGACTTTATGGGAAATGCAACACACAAACTCCATTCACACGGTCTCCACTGCACTCCAGTACAGTGAGGGTGGTGGAGTGGGATTATCTTCCAGCCTGAGTGGAGTGACTTTGGGTAGCAATGTGCAAAAATTTCCTGCGTTTAGTCTTTCTAATTAAATTATAAATGGTTTCAGAGGAAGAGAACAGGGCAATACCCTCAACGGGAAGTGGGACCAATTCCTGACTGAGGCAGAGATCACATCAGATAAAAGGGAAATGTCTTTATCGATAACCGGTCTCCCATTAACGAACGTTCATTAACCTTTGGAATTCCCTGCCGCAAATGAGCAATGGAGGCTGGGTCATTGGATATATTCAAGGCCAATTCAGATGGATTTTTAATTCACAATGGGATCAAAGGTTATGGGAGACTGGTGTCACAGTGGTCAGCGCTGCTGCCTCACGCCGCCAGGGAGCCGAGTTCGATTCCCGGCTTGGGTTACTGACTGTGCAGAGTCTGCACGGTCTCCCCGTGTCTGCATGGGTTTCCTCCGGGTGCTCCGGTTTCCTCCCACAGTCCGAAGGACGTGCCGGTTAGGGTGCATTGGCCATGCTAAACTTTCCCTCAGTGTACCCGAACAGGCGCTGGAGTGTGGCGACTCAGGGATTTTCACAGTTACTTCATTGCAGTGTTAATGTAAGCCTACATGTGACACTAATAACTAAACTAAATAAACTTTTAAAGAATATGGACTGAAGACCATAATCAGATAAGCCATGATCTTATTGAATGACAGAGAGGCCTACTCCTACATTTATGCTCTTCTGAAGCTTGGTCCATGTGACCTCTTACCGAGGGAGTTGATGCAGAATTTACTGGATTTTCTTTTCCCCTATTGGCCTGTCTCCCCCCCAACACCCCCCCCCCCCTCCCCCTCGCCCCTGACTCTCCCCTGTTACTCTTGCCTCTCTTTAAGAGGTTACATTGGTGTTGGGGAGGGTGGGTAGGAGGGTTTTATGCATGATGGTATGGCCATAATGAAGTCTGGGACAGAAGTGATGGGCAGATTGGTCTTTTCCTGCCTGCCATGAGTTGACAGGATTTGATAATGGAATCCCAGTCTTCCAAAGGTGGAGTAAGAAATTAAAAAGTGTTTCACAGCAGCAAGGAAACAATATAATGCTAATGTACTTACGCTTAACTTTGGCTACTTCAAGCTTGTCATACCACTCCGTAAACTTCTCCCTGGCAAAGTGGTGTAACTTCACCTCGCTGCTATATTCATTTCTGTAATCTCCCATTGCTAAATTCGTAAGTTCTTCACAGTAAACCAGTAGTTTCTGCAATTAAATTAGCGAGGATTAGTTTTCCTGTGACAGTTGCACGAAAATACTAGATGTTTAAAATAAATGGGCAGATCATAGATCCCCTACAGTGCGGGAGGTGGCCATTCGGCCCATCGAGCCTGCACCGACAACAATCCCACCCAGGCCCTATCCCTGTAACCCCACGTATTTATCCTGCTAATCTCCCTGACACTAAGGAGCAATTTAGCATGGCCAATCAACCTAACCTGCACATCTTTGGACTGTGGGAGGAAACAGGAGCACCCGGAGGAAACCCACCCAGACACGGGCAGAACGTGCAAACTCCACACAGTCACCCAAGGCCGGAATTGAACCCATGCCCCTGGTGTTATGAGGCAGCAGTGCTAACCACTGTGCCACCCTTGGTGGAGTTGCTTTTATCAAATGGTTCTAGTTGGAGAAATGGGGTATTTTTGTGCTAAAACCACATCAAATAGGCCTTTTCAGTCCGGGCACTGGGTGTTAAATATCCATCGGTATGGTTTGGCTAAATGCAGACCAAGGGATGTAGAATCTGTGTATTGCCTTATCATAGAACCATAGAATTCCTACAGTGCAGAAGGAAGCCATTTGGCCCATCGGGTCTGCACAAGTTTTCCAACAGAGCATCCCACCCAGGCACTATCACCGTAACCCCACTGTTTCCCCTAACCTACACATCTTGGGACACTAAGGGGTAATTTAGCATGGCCAATTCACCTAACCCGCACGTCTTTGGAGTGCGGGAGGAAACTGGAGGAAACCCACGCAGACACGGGGGAAGTGTGCAAACTCCGCGCAGACTGTCACCCAAGCCGGGAATCGAACACGGGTCCCTGGCGCTGTGAGGCAGCAACGCTAACCACTGTGGCACCGTGCCGCCTTGGCGAATGAAATGCTACCTTTCAATCTTTATTGCCCAATAAACCTTATTGGTGTGCATTCTAAATCAGTGTCCTTTCTGACAAATTGGCTATTCCGCAAATAATTTTCTTCCTCTGCAGTTTAGTATAGAGTCCAAATCCCAACAAAAGATTGTCCTGTTTATTGAACGAACATTTCAATGAAGCATTTCCACAACTTACACTGGTCAGCTTGTGTGCTTTGGTTTTAGTGTCTTCCGGGACTGGCCCGCCCATTTTATTTAACTGTTTCGTGATCTCACATATTTTGCCCCCGATGTTCTCTTGAATACCAGGTAGACATTTCTTGGTGGAAAAGCAAGGAAACCAAAAGAATATTAAATTAAGGACAGATAACATTTCATACAGCAAGTTAAAACATTAGTGTGATGACCAAAACTTTACTTCACCTGCTAAAACTCACTTGTCTGAAGTCCTGTCAATTGCCTTCATTTTCACTACAAGAAATGGTTACTAATGGACAAGTTGTCCCTCGATATTTGGCTAAAGTTCACCAATAAAAAAGCAAAACCAACTCTTGAGGAGCTCAGGGGTGTACAAGATGTTGTTAACTGGTTGTTCAAATTATCACTGAAGTAGGGGAGGGAGAATCGCTTTAAAATTTCCATCATTTGGTACAAATCTCTCTGGGATGTCCATTACATTAAATAGAGTCATAGAGGTTTACAGCATGGAAACAGGTTCTTCGGCCCAACTTGTCCATGCCGCCCTTTTTTTTAACTGCTAAGCTAGTCCCAATTGCCCGCGTTTGGCCCATATCCCTCTATAGCCAGCCATCTTACCCACGTAAATGCTTTTTAAAAGACAAAATTGTACCCACCTCTACTACTACCTCTGGCAGCTTGTTCCAGACACTCACCACCCTCTGTATGAAAAAATTGCCCCTCTGGACCCTTTTGTATCTCTCCCCTCTCACCTTAAACCTATGCCCTCTAGTTTTAGACTCCCCTACCTTTGGGAAAAGATGTTAACTATCTAGCTGATCTGTGCCCCTCATTATTAGGGGTGACCTCTATAAGATCACCCCTCAGCCTCCTACGCTCATACCCATCGAGAATCATCTGATATGTGCAATTTTGAAGATGGGCTCAAGGATGAGTGAATTCTGCAAATTTTGGTCCAAATCAGCTTAAAATAAATGATGTGTTGATTGCTACCACAGGATAGTGTCCTAGTTTCAACTATCTTCATCTACTTCATCGACCTTCCTTCCATCATAAGGTCAGAAGTGGGGATGTTCACTGATGCATACCATGTTCAGCTCCATTCATGACTCCTCAAATACTGAAGCAGTCCGTATCCAAAAGACCTGGACAACATCCAGGTTGGGTCTGACAAGTGGCAAGTAATATTCTCACCACACAAGAGCCAGGCAATGACCATCTCCAACAAGAGAGTCATAGAGTCATAGAGGTTTACAGCATGGAAACAGGCCCTTCGGCCCAACTTGTCCATGCCACCCTTTTTTGTTTAAACCTCTAACCTAATCCCAATTGCCCACATTTGGCCATATCCCTCTATACTCATCTTATCCATGTAACTATCTAAATGCTTTTTAAAAGACAAAATTGTACCCGCCTCTACTACTACCTCTGGCAGCTTGTTCCAGACACTCACCACCCTCTGTGTGGAAAAAATTGCCCCTCTGGACATTTTTGTATCTCTCCCCTCTCACCTTAAACCTATAACCTCTAGTTTTAGACTCCCCTACTTTTGGGAAAAGTTATTGACTATCTAGCTGATCTGTGCCCCTCATTATTTTATAGACCGCTATAAGATCACCCCTCAGCCTCCTACGCTCCAGAGAAAAAAGTCTCAGTCTATCCAGCCTCTCCTTATAACTCAAACCATCAAGTCTCGGTAGCATCCTAGTAAATCTTTTCTGCACTCTTTCTAGTTTAATAATATCTTTTCTATAATAGGATGACCAGAACTGCACACAGTATTCCATGTGTGGCCTTACCAATGTCTTGTACAACTTCAACAAGATGTCCCAACCTGTATTCAATGTTCTGACCGATGAAACCAAGCATGCTGAATGCCTTCTTCACCACTCTGTCCACCTGTGACTCCACTTTCAAGAAGCTATGAACATGTACCCCTAGATCTCTTTGTTCTGTAACTCTCCCCAATGCCCTACCATTAACTGAGTAAGTCCTGCCCTGGTTCAATCTACCAAAATGCATCACCTCGCATTTGTCTGAATTAAACTCCATCTGCCATTCGTCAGCCCACTGGCCCAATTGATCAAGATCCCGTTGCAATCAGAGATAACTTTCTTCATTGTCCACTATGCCACCAATCTTGGTGTTATCTGCAAACTTACTAACCATGCCTCCTATATTCTCATCCAAATCATTAATATAAATGACAAATAACAGTGGACCCAGCACGGATCCCTGAGGCACACCGCTGGTCACAGGCCTCCAGTTTGAAAAACAACCCTCTACAACCACTTCTGTCAAGAAGCCAATTTTGTTTCCATTTAGATACCTCACCCTGGATCCCGTGAGATTTAACCTTATGCAACAACCTACCATGCGGTACCTTGTCAAAGGCCTTGCTAAAGTCCATGTAGACAACATCAACTGCACTGCCCTCATCTACCTTCTTTGTTACCCTTCAAAAAACTCAATCAAATTTGTGAGACATGATTTTCCACTCACAAAGCCATGCCTACTGCCCCTAATCAGTCCTTGCATCTCTAAATGCCTGTAGATCCTGTCTCTCAAAGTATCTTCCGACAACTTACCCACCACAAATGTGAGGCACACTGGCCTGTAGTTCCCAGGCTTTTCCCTGCAGCCCTTTTTAAACAAAGGCACAACATTTGCCACTCTCCAATCTTCAGGCACCTCACCCGTGACTATCGATGATTCAAATATCTCGGCAAGGGGACCCACAATTTCCTCCCTAGCCTTCTACAAGGCTAGCCATCGCCCCTTGACATTCAATGGCTTTGCCATCGCTGAATTCCCCACTATCCTGGTTTCCATTGACCAGAAACTCAACTGGACTAGCCATATAAATACCGTCACTGAAATCTTGCTGCTGTTCATGGCAGTGGGATCTCCCAGTCCCAACGACCCCCGCCGCGGGCTTCCCGGCGGTGAGGGGTGCCTTCCATAGGAAACCCCGTTAACGGCAGGACCATAAGATCCTGCAGCCAGAGAGTGACGCACTGCCGTCTGCTGCTGCGGAACAAGCGGCTGACAGGGAGAAAAATCCCACCCTGTGGCTACAAGAGCTGGTCAGAGATTGGGTATTCTGCGGCGAGGAACCTACCTCCTAACGCCGCAGAGCCTGTCTATCATCTACAAGGCACAAGTCAGGAATGTGATGGAATAATCTCCACTTGCCTGGATGGGTGCAGCTCCAACGCCACTCTAGAACCTCATCACCATCCAGGACAAAGCAGCCCACTTGATTGGCATCCCTTCCACAAAAGTTAGCAGCCTAGTGTAGCCACACCACAGCACTGTGCCTGCACCACAAGGACTGCAGCAAGAAGGCACCTTCTCAAGGGCAATTAGGGATGGGAAATAAATGCTGCCTAGCCAGTGACTCCCACATCCCTTGAATGTTTTTTAAAAACACAGATGTCAAGAAGGGTTTTACCAACTTTGTCCAATGCCTTTGATGTCCGCTCTGTAAAGCTGCAAAAATCACAACCAAACAGTCCCCCAAATCTGGGGAAACGACCTCAGTAATTTATCTGCCCATGCACTCTGTGCCCGTCAGGAAGCACTGAAACCCTCAATTTCTTGTTTATCAACCTCAAAGAAGTCCTACACACCAAGCTTGATTTAGCCATTCACATCCAACAGTAAGCATTGGAATATCCTTTGTGTCACTGTCTATGCGGAGTCTGCATGTTCTCCCCGTCTCTACGTGGGTTTCCTCCGGGTGCTCCGGTTTCCTCCCACAGTCCAAAGGCATGCTGGTTAAATGCATTGGCCATGCTAAATTCTCCCTCAGTGTACCCGAACAGGCGCCAGAGTGTGGCGACCAGGGGATTTTCACAGTAACTTCATTGCAGCGTTAATGTTAGCCTACTTGTGACAATAATAAATAAAACTTTAAACTTTACAGAAAGTGGGGCACCATTGAGCAACAAGTATTACTGCAGTCTCTCCACGCCAAGTTCCCCTCTGACCTCCACAGGACTACTGGCAGCTGCCCCCTCCTCACCACTGCATGTAAACATTGGCGGGATTGGAGGGCCATCAGTGCCTGCATTGCTGGTCGATTGTGCTCCCGTCACCTTTCTCATCGCTGATTCCCAAGACTGCCGACTGGGAAGTGGAGCTTGGTCGGAGCTGGTTGCAGTGAGGCCTACTTGGCTTGGTCAAGCCTGTGGATAGTGCGTCCTTCATCACCGCCCCTAAGTCATAGAATCATAGAATCCCGACAGTGCAGAAGGAGGCCATTTGGCCCATCGAGCCTTCACCGACAACAATCCCACCCAGGTCCCATCCCCCTAACCCCACATATTTACCCCGCTAATCGCTCTACGCATCCCGAGACACTAAGGGGTAATTTAGCATGGCCAATCAACCTAACCCACACATCTTTGGACTGTGGGAGGAAACCGGAGCACCCAGAGGAAACCCACGCAGACACGGGGAGAATGTGCAAACTCCACGCAGACAGTGACCTAAGCCAGTAATCGAACCCAGGTCCCTGGGGCTGTGAGGCAGCAGTGCTAGCCACTGTGCCATCATGCTCTCCCTGCAAGTATTGCAACTATGATCCTAACAAAGGATGACGGAAACCTCTAAGCCGATAAAATGCAGCACAGATATGTTCCTACCTTGCATTCAGTCCCCTAAACCAGCCGATGATCAAAATGAGTGTAACTCACCCGGATCTGGACAACAAGCTCACTGGTGAGTCTAGTGGATAAATGTTGGAAGGATGCCATTTTCTTATCCAGCAATGGCCTATGGAGAGAGAGAAAGTTTAAATATGTTGAAAAATGATGATGGTGGCCGGAGATTCCCCGTCTCACCCGCCACGGGAATCATAGCAGGCGGGACAGAAGATTTGGCAGACCATGTAAAGGTCCGTTGACCCAGGGCGGGAATGTCCGGTCTTTGGACTCGCGCGGCTGGAAAATCCCGCCCGGCATTTCTTATTTTGCTCTTAACAATCAATTCTTGCTCTTTATTAACAATTCACAGCAAAGAGGATGGTGGACAATGGCCGAGCATCTCTGGAGCAGGGGTAACGCATCCCTCTGCACTATTCAAAAACGGGCAGGCAAGTTCTCCCATTGTCCTGTCAACTGACATCACAAAAGCAGATGCTACGGTTATTTAATTCACTGCTGTCTGCGGAAGCATCCTTTTGTGAAAAATTATGAAAACATATCCTACATTACACCGTGCCTTAGAAATAGTTCTTTAGTTGTGAAGTGCTTTGGGATGTTCCGGAGCTATAAAATGCGTTGCAAAGGTGCAAATTCTCTCTTGTGGAATCTTCAAGTGTATAAAATTATGAAGGGCATAGATAGGGTGAACAGTGGGAAGCTTTTTCCCAGGTCGGAGGTGACGAACACAAGGGGTCACAGGTTCAAAGTGAGGGGGGCAAGGTTCAACACAGATGTCAGGGGGACGTATTTTACACAGAGGGTGGTGGGGGCCTGGAATGCACTGCCAAGCAAGGTGATTGAGGTGGACACGCTGGGATTGTTTAAGACTTATCTAGATAGCTACATGAACAGACTGGGAATAGAGGGATACAAACGAATGGTCTAGTTGGGCACATGAGCGGCACAGGCTTGGAGGGCCGAAGGGTCTGTTCCTGTGCTGTATTGTTCTTTGTTCAAACCAAACCTCTGAGAAATACACACAGGCGGATCTCCTATTCGCCCATCTCAGAGCCTATGTACTTTCTCTTTGAGAGACAGGATACATACTCCACCCCAAAGATCCTTATCACTGGTTGATATGACCCAACGCTAAGGAACCCCAGAGGCTTTTTTATTCATTCACGGGATGTGGACATCGCCAGCTGGCCAGCATTTATTGCCCATCCCTAATTGCCCCTTGAGTGTGGTGGTGAGCTGCCTTCTTGGACTGATGCAGGCCATGTGGTGTAGGTACACCCACAGTGCTGTTAAGGAGGGAGTTCCAGGATTTTGACCCAGTGACAGTGAAGGAACGGCGATATATTTCCAAGTCAGGATGGTGAATGGCTTGAAGGGGATCTTCTAGGTGGTCATGTTTCCATTCACTGCTGCCCTTGTCCTCCTAGGTGGCAACAATCATGGGTTTGGAAGATGCTGCCTAAGGAGCCTTGGCAAGTTCCTGCACTGCATCTTGGGTAAGATGCTCTTTCAGAGAATCGGTACAGACCCGATGGGCCGAATGGCCTCTTTCTGCAATGGAGGGATTCTATCTATTAATGAGCTGAGCTGAATGCTCAGTCATCAATAGTGCCATGGAGTGGAGTGGACCTGTCTGGTGCCTCAAAGTGTCAACTTCCTGACAGATCTAATCTCGAAACCAATTCAACCCCATGGAGACCCTGTTAATTGCCCACTAAGAAGGATCGTTACCCCTTGGTCAATTTTACGGCAAGTGTTCAGCTAATAAAATAAAATTCACAGTTCAGCTGCCTGGTTTTGAAGAACAAAATGGGTACCTAAAATGAATATTCTTGTTGAAAAATTCAGTTTCCTTCTCCAGTGCGCTGGCCAGGGATGTATTTTCAATGAGATCCTGCTGCCCACGACACTTAATGAGCATGTAGCCTTTTTGTAGAGGAACCATTTGATTGTTAATGATTTTGAGAACCTCTTGTTCTGTATTGCGATCAATCAGGTCTGGTTTTGTAAGAACACCTATAAAGTATAATGCAACAATCAGTGACGTCTCAGTCAGTGTGAGTAACTGTCATTCTTCAATTCATTGCTGTCATTAATATAGTAAGAAGTCTCACAACACCAGGTTAAAATCCAACAGGTTTATTTGGTAGCACAAGCCACAAGCTTTCGGAGCACTGTACCCTTCATCCGGTGAGCGGGAGTTCTGTTCACAAACAGGGCATATGTAGACACAAACTCAATTTACAAGATAATGGTTGGAATGCAAGTCTTTACAGGTAATCAAGTCTTAAAGGTACAATGTGAGTGGAGAGAGGGTTAAGCACAGGTTAAAGAGATGTGTATTGCCTCCAGCCAGGTCAGTTAGTGGGATTTTGCAAGCCCAGGCAAGTGGCTTGTGCTACCAAATAAATCTGCTGGACTTTAACCTGGTGTTGTGAGACTTCTTACCGTGCTTACCCCAGTCCAATGCCGGCATCTCCACATCATGGTCATTAACATGCCCATTGACGTGATAGCGGATACACAATCCAATTTCAAGACCTGTGAACAAACTACTTTTCGGGCAGGACTTCATTTGAGAAGGGCTGAGTTAAATTTGTCATTTGTCATTTATATTAATGATTTGGATGAGAATATAGGGGGCATGGTTAGTAAGTTTGCAGATGGCACCAAGATTGGTGGCATAGTGGACAGTGAAGAAAGTTATCTCCAATTGCAACGGGATCTTGATCAATTGGGCCAGTGGGCCGACGAATGGCAGATGGAGTTTAATTTAGACAAATGCAAGGTGATACATTTTGGTAGATTGAACCAGGGCAGGACTTACTCAGTTAATGGAAGGGCGTTGGGGAGAGTTACAGAACAAAGAGATCTAGGGGTACAGGTTCATAGCTCCTTGAAAGTGGAGTCACAGGTGGACAGAGTGGTGAAGAAGGCATTCGGCATGCTTGGTTTCATTGGTCAGAACATTGAATACAGGAGTTGGGACGTCTTCTTGAAGTTGTACAAGACATTGGTAAGGCCACACTTGGAATACTGTGTGCAATTCTGGTCACCCTATTATAGAAAGGATATTATTAAACAAGAAAGAGTGCAGAAAAGATTTACTAGGATGCTACTGGGACTTGGTGGATATAAGGAGAGGCTGAATAGACTGGGACTTTTCTCTCTGGAGCGTAGGAGGCTGAGGGGTGACCTTATAGAGGTCTATAAAATAATGAGGGGCATCGACAAGGTAGATAGTCAATATCTTTTCCCAAAGGTAGGGGAGTCTAAAACTAGAGGTTATAGGTTTAAGGTGAGAGGGGAGAGATACAAAAGTGTCCAGAGGGGCAATTTTTTCACACAGAGGGTGGTGAGTGTCTGGAACAAGCTGCCAAAGGTAGTAGTAGAGGCGGGTACAATTTTATCTTTTAAAAAGCATTTAGATAGTTACATGGGTAAGATGGGTATAGAGGAATATGGACCAAATGCAGGCAATTGGGATTAGCTTAGGGGTTTAAAGAAAAAAGGGCGGCATGGACAAGTTGGGCCGAAGGGCCTGTTTCTATGCTGTAAACCTCTATGACTCTGTGACTCTAAATCTTTGTCCCAACCCAATTGCTTCAATGGGATGAAAGTCCCTCCTGTCCAATGATAGTCCAGCATAAAGAGAGAGAAATGGTAAATGCTTCAGGTCTGTATGACTCTTCTTCAGAGCTTGTATGGACTCAAACTGTTTCTCTCTCCACAGATGCTGCCAGACCTGCTGAGTTTTCCAGCAGGTTCTGCTTTTATTTCAGATTTCCAGCATCTGCAAAATTTTGCTTTCATCCAACATAATGATACTGGTCAGCCCCCGTCGAGTTCGACCCACCTTCCTTTCACCACATTCCGAGGCCATGATAGCCTTCCCTTTATTGCCAAATTTTCCATCCTTCCCTTCCCTTCCTCTAGCTGGCAGCTGTTTAGTGTCCTGCCATCCACACTTCCTCGACACACATCTTCCATTGGTTCACTTGTCCCAGTACCACTCCCTTTGACCTTCTAACATGAAATCCTTCGTCATGTAATCTCTCCTGTTTTCCTTCTGTCACATGTTTTCCCTTTTGTCAGTTTATACCCACCCGCCCCTCCCCCCACCCCCCCCCCACCCCCCCACCCCCCCCCCCCCCCACCCCCCCCCCCCACCCCCCCACCCCATGCTAAATTGCCCCTTAGTGTCCCAGGATGCGCAGGTTAGGGCCACCCAGTGCGACTGGGGGTGTGGGGCGGGGGGGAGGGGTGCATGGGAAGAGAGGTGGACCCCCTTTTTTTTATTCATTCGTGGGACATGGGTGTCGTTAACTGGCCACCATTTATTACCCATCCCTAATAGCTCTTGAGAAGGTGGTGGTAAGCTGCCTTCTTGAATCGTTGATACAACTGAATGGCTCGCTAGGCCATTTCAGAGGGCAGTTGAGAGTCAACCACATTGTTGTGGCTCTGGAGTCACATGTAGGCCAGACCAGGTAAGGACGGCAGATTTCCTCCCCTGAAGGACATTAGTGAACCAGATGTTTTTTTCCAACAATCGACAATGGCCCTCAATAGATTCTTAAGTCCAGATTTTTTAGATTGAATTCAAATTCCACCATCTGCCGTGGCGAGATTTGTACATGGGTCTTCAGAACATGAGCTGAGTTTCTGGGTTAATAGTCTGCCGATAATACCACTGGGCCATCGCCTCCCACTCCCTTCGCGGTCTGCTCCTGGGCCTGGTCAGGCAATGGACAGTCAAGAGGGGGTACTCGGCCTGACTGCCTGCCTCTCTTCCAAGGTCAGATCCTCGCCTGGGTGACTCTGGAGAGAGAGGCACACGGGCAAGTTGGTGGAGGAGGGGGCTGGAGTGCATCATGACGTTATAATTGACAAATTTCCTGAACCTTTCAGTTTGCTTGTCTTTAATCTGTTTACATTACAGTGGGCCTGTTGTACCCCTATCAAATGGGACACTTAATTGGTAACGGATTTATAAGAGAGGTACAACTAAGAGCAGTCTGAAGTGTAGTGTTTGGGGTTAACAGGTCAATTTAATACCATCTCGCAAATAAATATACCAGTGATAAGGAAGGAATGTAGAAAAAGAGATAATCAGCCATGGATATCTAAGGAAATAAAGGAGGGTATCAAATTGAAAGAAAATGCATACAAAGTGGCAAAGATTAGTGGGAATCTAGAGGATTGGGATTTCTTTAAGGTCAACAGAAAGCCACGAAAAAAGCTATAAAGAAAAGTAGGATGGATTATGAGAGTAAACTAGCTCAGAATATAAAAACAGATAGCAAACGTTTCTACAAATATATAAAATGAAAAAGAGTGGCTAAAGTAAACATTGGTCCTTTAGAGGATGAGAAGGGGGATGTAATAACTGGAAATTAGGAAATGGCTGAGGCATTGAACAGGTATTTTGTGTCGGTCTTCACAGTGGAAGACACAAATAACATGCCAAAAATTGATGACAGGAAGGCTATGGCAGGTGAGAACCTAGAAACTATCATTATCATGAAAGAGGTAGTGTTGGGCAAGTTAATGGGGCTAAAGGTAGACAAGTCATAGAATCATAGAATCCCTACAGTACAGAAAGAGGCCATTCGGCCCATCGAGTCTGCACCGACCACAATCCCACCCAGGCCCTACCCCCATATCCCTACATATTTTACCCACTAATCCCTCTAACCTATGCATCCCAGGACACTAAGAGGCTATTTTAACCTGGCCAATCAACCGAACCCACACATCTTTGGACTGTGGGAGGAAACCGGAGCACCCGGAGGAAACCCACACAGACACGAGGAGAATGTGCAAACTCCACACAGACAGCGACCCACGCCGGGAATCGAACCCAGGTCCCTGGAGCTGTGAAGCAGCAGTGCTAACCACTGTGCCACCGTGCCGCCCAGTCTCCCAGTCCTGGTGGAATGCATCCCAGGGTACGAAAAGAGATGGCGGGGGTAATAGCAAATGCACCAGTGGTAATTTACCAAAATTCGCTGGACTCTAGGGTGGTTCCTGCAGATTGGAAAACAGCAAATGTGACGCCACTGCTCAAAAAGGTAGACAAAGGGCAGGTAACTATAGGCCGGTTAGCTTAACTTCCGTCGCAGGGAAAATGCTTGAATCTATGATCAAGAAAGAAATAGTGAGACATCTGGATATAAATTGTTCCATTGGGAAGACGCAGCATGGGTTCATGAAGGGCAGGTCATGGTTGACTAATTTGGTGGAATTCTTTGAGAACATTACATGTGCAGTGGGCAATGGGGAACCTGTGGATGTGGTGTATTTGGATTTCCAGAAGGCATTTGACAAGGTGCCACACCAAAGACTGCTACATCAGATAAAGGTGCACGGTGTTACGGGTAATGTATTAGCATGGATAGAAGATTGGTTAATTAACAGAAAGCAAAGAGTGGGGGTAAATGGGTGTTTTTCTGGTTGGTGATCAGTGACTAGTGGTGTGGCTCAGGAATCAGTGCTGGGACTGCAATTGTTTACAATTTACATAGATAATTTGGAGTTGGGACCAAGTGTAGTGTGTCAAAATTCACAGATGACACTAAGATGAATGGCAGAGCAAAGTGTGCAGAGGACATTGAAAGTCTCCAAAAGGCTACAAATAGTTTAAATGAGTGGACAAGGGTCTGGCAGATGTTGGTAAATGTGAGGTCATACATTTTGGTAGGAACAACAGCAAAATGGACTATTATTTAAATCCTAAAAAATTGCAGCATGCTGCTGTGCAGAGGGGCCTGAGTATCCTTGTGCATGAATCACAAAAAGTTGGTTTGCAGGTGCAGCAGGTAATTAAGAAGGCAAATGGAATTTTGTCTTTCATTGCTGGAGGGATGGAGTTTAAAAACAGCGAGGTTATGTTACAGCTGTATACGGTGCTGGTGAGGCCACACCTAGAGTGCTGTGTACAGTTTTGGTCTCCTTACTTGAGAAAGGATATACTGGCACTGGAGGGGGTACAGAGGAGATTCACTAGGTTGATTCTGGAGTTGAGAGGGTTGGCTTATGAAGAGAGACTGAGCAGACTGGGGCTATTCTCATTGGAATTCAGAAGAATGAGGGGAGATCTTATAGAAACATATAAGATTATGAAGGGAATAAGTAAGATAGAAGCAGGGAAGTTGTTTCCACTGGTAGGTGAAACCAGAACTAGGGAGTATGGTCTCAAAATAAGGGGGAGCAGATTTAGGACTGAGTTGAGGAGGAACTTCTTCACACAAAGGGTTGTGAATCTATGGAATTCCCTGCCCAGTGAAGCAGTTGAGGCTACCTCATTTAATGTTTTTAAGGTGAGGATATATATTTTTGAACAGTAAAGGATTAAGGGTTATGGTGAGCGGGCGGGTAAGTGGAGCTGAGTCCACGAAAAGATGAGCCATGATCTTATTGAATGGCAGAGCAGGCTCGAGAGGCCAGATGGCCTACTCCTGCTCCTAGTTCTTATGCTCTTATGTTGTGTTCTTAAATGGGTAAAAGTTAGGTTTCTTTTCAATCCTTCACCATCTGGTTCTCTGGAATGGAACTAAACCATTACCCTTTCACGACAGGAATTCACTGAGATGAAATTAGACAGAATCCAACTCGTTGATAGTCTACTTCACAAGCAACCAGCAATGACCAGATACTGAACTGAAGTCTCACTCGGACAGGCTCTGGTGGCTGCTGTAGGAACTTGTACATTGGGGGATGTCTTTCTACAGTTGGTTTTGTTAGGGAAGAATTGGGGGGAGTGGGTGGAGGATTTTGTGTTTGTTGCTATATACTGCTGCCTCACAGCGCCAGGGACCCGGGTTCGATTCCCGGCTCGGGTCACTGTCTATGCAGAGTCTGCACATTCTCCCCATGTCTGCACGGGTTTCCTCCGGGTGCTCCGGTTTCCTCCCACAGTCCAAAAGTCGTGCTGGTTAGGTGCGTTGGCCGTGCTAAATTCTCCCTCAGTGTACCCGAACAGGTGCCGGAGTGTGGCGACTAGGGGATTTTCACAGTAACTTCATTGCAGTGTTAATGTAAGCCTTACTTGTGACACTAATAAATTTTTTAAAAATCCACTCGGGCAATCCTTGACAATGACACTGCGGAGTGGAAGGGGAGAGAAAATGTGAAAGAGTTTCCAAGCGATGACCTGGCTGAAAATCGAGTGCGCAAAAGCAGCAGCAAAAAAACAGACTTCATTCAGCGAATTCCTACTGCTATTTACCCAGCGTCCTTTGCCCTTTCGGGTCAGCTTCCTGTGCCATTTGCAATGCTTCAGTGGTGGCGATATCAATATTGCAGGAGATAACCACCAAAATGATGGTCTCTTCCTTCCCAATGTAGGATTTGATGAGATTCTTGATCTGGGAAATAGATTAAAGATAATTAGTGAGGTACACTTTCGAGATTGGCACAAGGACATGCTGTGGCAGAACCACGACTTTACTCTTCTAATTACTCCGGTGGAAAGACAGGATTTATTGCCCATCCCACAGCTCCCCTGAGAAAGTGATAAGATTTTGTCTCAATGTTACTGTATTTGCAGCTGACTTGGTTGTTTCGTCACCCTAAAGGTGCCGTTCGCACTGCTGTCGCTGCGTATTTACTTTGGGATTAGTTTTAAAGTTTATTGATTAGTATTTTTATTCCAATTCAATCAAATCAAATCCAATTCCGAGTCTCAACAAGTTGAGACATTCCCGATCCAAGCTGACAAGACAGGGCTCTCACCTCCTGTCTTGGGCTTGATCTACATGATCCAAGCTGATTGGAGTAGGCATTGCACCTCCTCCAAGGCTTGATCTCATAGAAACCCTACAGTGCAGAAGGAGGCCATTCGGCCCATCGAGTCTGCACCGACCACAATCCCACCCAGGCCCTACCCCCACATATTTTACCCGCTAATCCCTCTAACCTACGCATCTCAGGACTCTAAGGGGCAATTTTTAACCTGGCCAATCAACCTAACCCGCACATCTTTGGACTGTGGGAGGAAACCGGAGCACCCGGAGGAAACCCACGCAGACACGAGGAGAATGTGCAAACTCCACACAGACAGTGACCCGAGCCGGGAATCGAACCCGGGACCCTGGAGCTGTGAAGCAGCAGTGCTAACCACTGTGCTACCGTGCCGCCCCTCATTTGCATCTTAGCCAAAAGGCCGAGATGCCACTTTTAAAAATTGCTTCAAATGAAGCTTAAATGTAATCTAATGATTTCAACCAAGCACAACATGTCGATACTACACTTGATCTTAGCCAAAAGACAGAGAAGCGATTGATTAGTTTTTTTAATACTTTTCCAATTCAATCAAATCAAGTCCAATTCAGAGTCTCAACAAGTTGAGACATTTCCGATCCAAGCTGACAAGACAGGGCCTCCACTCCTGTCTTGGGCCAGATCTACATGAGCTAAGCTGATTGGAGTAGGTGCAAGTCCTCCTCCTCCAAGGCTTGATCTCATTTGCATCTTAGCCAAAAGGCCGAGATGCCGCTTTTAAAAATTGCTTCAAATGAAGCTTAAATGTAACCTAATGACCTCAACCAAGTGCAGCCTGTCCATGCTACACTTGATCTTAGCCAAAAGGCCGAGAAGCAATTGATTAGTGTTACAAGTAAGCTTACATTAACACTGCAATTGAGTTACCAACCGACTCAAGAACGGCTTCTTTCCTGCTGCCATCAGACTTTTAAATGGACCTACCTCGCACTAAGTTGATCTTTCTCGACGCCCTCGCTATGACTGTAACACTACATTCTGCACTCTCTCGTTTCCTTCTCTATGAACGGTATGCTTCACCTGTGTAGCGCGCAAGAAACAGTACTTTTCACTGTATGCTAATACAAGTGACAATAATAAATCAAATCAAATCCAGCACCTGTTTGGGTACACTGAAGGAAAATTTAACATGGTCAATGCACTTGACCAGCAGAGCTTTCAGACTGTGGGAGGAAACCAGAGCACCTGGAGGAAACCCAAGCAGACACGGGGAGAATGTGCAAACTCCACACAAACAGGCTGGAATAGAACCCGGGTCCCTGGTGCTGTGAGACAGCAGTGCTAACCGCTGTGCCACCTTGTCCTCTAACCATACAGCTTACAGTTGTCTTGAACATATAAAATTCGCAGAGGGGTTGACAGGGTAGTGCTTAGAGGCTGCTCTCCTGGTCAATGGGTCAAGAACTAGGGGTCCTAGCATAAAGGGTCAGCCATTTAGGACAGAGAGGAGGAGAAATCTCTTTATTCAGAACATGGCGAATCTCTGGAATTCTCTATCCCAGAGATGCTGAGACTTTGAATATTTTCAATACTGAGACTGATGGCTTTTTGGATACAGAATCACAGAATCTATATCGTGCACAAGGAGGCCACTTGGCCCATTAAGTCTACACTGGCTGTCTAAAAGAACATCTTAGAATCCTACAATGCAGAATGAGGCCATTTGGCCCATCGAGTCTGCACTGACCACAATCCCACCCGGGCCCTATCCCCATAACCCCATGCATTTGCCCGAGCTAGTCCCCCTGACGCTAAGGGGCAATTTAGCACGGCCAGTCCACCTAACCTGCACATCTTTGGACTGTGGGAGGAAATCGGAGCACCCAGAGGAAACCCACACTGACACGGGGAGAACATGCAAACTCCACACAGACAGTGACCCGAGGCCAGAGTCGAACCCGGGTCCCTGGTGCTGTGAGACAGCAGTGCTAACCACTGTGCCACCGTGCTGCCCCAGGTCCAACTTCCCACCCTACCCTCATAACTCTGTGCATTTACCATGATTAATCCACCTAACCTATGCATCTTTGGAGTGTGGGGGGAAACCGGAGCACCCGGAGGAAACCCACGCAGACACACGGGGAGAACGTGCAAACTAAACACAGACAGTGACCCAAGGCCGGAATTGAAACTGCGTCCCTGGTGCTGTGAAGCAGCAGTGCTAACCACCTGTATATAGGTAGCAATTAAATTCTATTCTGAGTACCTTATTAAACCTGCCTCCACCACCCTCTCTAGAAATTTCGTTCCAGACTCCAATCACCCTCTGGCTGAAAAAGAAATAACTCCCATCACTTTTAGTTCTTTGGCCACTCATCTGTGGCCTATAATTTTTGATGTTCTTAAGGGCTACAAGGGCATCAAGATGGTGTGGGAGCGGGGAGCTAAGGTAGAAGATGAGTCACCATTGTATTGAATGGCAGAGCTGGCTTGATGTATTCCTCCTCCTATTTCTTATGTACTTATGGTATCAGACCAGATTAGCGGGTAAAAGATGTGGGGGTGGGGCCTGGGTGGGATTGTGGTCGGTGCAGACTTGATGGGCCGAATGGCCTCTTTCTGTACTGTAGGGTTTCTATGATTTCTATGAAGGATGGCAATTTCCCTCCCTTGAAGGCCCCTCAACTGAATTGATTTTGTATAACAGTCCCTGTAGCTTTCATGTTTACTTATACCAGTGCCAAACCACACCCACTACCAGATTAATTGAATTTCATCATTTCATGGGGGGGGGTTTGAACTCCAATTTCATAAACAGTACAGTATTGTAATTAGCTCTGGATATAACCCATGCTATGCTGGAGCCAGGATTGGTTCATTCTAACACTGGGGGTGGGGGGATTTAATAGTTTTGTTGCCAATACTCCAGCACTAATTCCTTGAAAACTCCAGTAATTCACGAATAGAGATTAATATTAGAAACTTATATCTTTAGTCATTTGGTAGTATGGAACTTGTGTATTGCTGATAAAAGAGCCATGCTACCGTAGCACTCATCAGGACAGCTTGCAAGACCAACACTAAAGGGAACAACAATTTATACTGCATGAGAAGAGAGTGCTGATTGGTTGGCAATCAGAGATCACTTGCCAACTAATTACCACTCTCTTGCACTGCAGTATAAATTGTTGCTTTCGCTGCTGTTGGTTTGTCTTGGAAGCTGTCCCTGATGAGTGCAAGATGAAAAGCTTCAGTAGAGTGTGTGTTTTTCAGAAAACCTATACTTCAAGAGATAAATGGGACCAGTGCGGCCAAACGGGCCACCTAAGATGGCGATTTGCAAAGCACGCTGGGATAATTGGCCAAGTCCAGAAACGGACAGGCTGCAGCCTGAAGTGAATATTGGACAGAGAGAAACAGGCTGCAGCTCCAGACTACAGAATACACAGGAAATAGGCCATCTCGAAGACAATGTTCACTCTCTGGTCAAACATACTTGTTTACCAGACAAAGGAGCGCCTTAGCCCCTTATTTGGAAGGGAGGTATGTGACCTACGTGCCTCCAGCACCTAAGGGCATGGCCATCAGGTGCAGCAGGCACAACGATGTGGAGATGCCGGCGTTGGACTGGGGTAAACACAGTAAGGAGTCTCACAACACCAGGTTAAAGTCCAACAGGTTTATTTGGTAACACAAGCTTTCGGAGTGTCGCTCCGAAAGAGTAAAGACTCACGTTCCAACCATTATCTTGTAAATTGAGTTTGTGTCTATGTATGCCCTGTTTGTGAACACAACTCTTCACTCACCTGAAGAAGGAGCAACACTCCGAAAGCTCGTGCTACCAAATAAACCTGTTGGACTTTAACCTGGTGTTGTGAGACTTCTTACTGGGCAGGCACAACACCAGTTACCAATCTGAAGACAACTGAAATTCAAGGCCAGTGCCTTGAAAAATGTGGGTAACTCTTGCTACTGACGAAGTGGGAAAAGGGGGAGCAGTGACATTGTTGTATCTGGGATGGTCACAAGAAACTGCTGGTCTAGCCAGCGACACCTACATCCCACAAATGGACATAAAAAGGTAACTGATTCGAATGAAGATTAAGTCCGAATTGTAAAATAATGAGTAAAAATGCTGTTACTCAGAATTTATCCGAGAGTGGCTCATATTAACACCAGATCTGGTTACCATTTTTCCAATATCCTGAGGCTGGTTGCCAGTGGGGACCCGGATGATTCCAGGCAGGTCTATCAGAGTTAGGTTCGGAGAGCAAGATGATTCCACTTGAAGACTGATCAGTTCAGAACTTAACCCGGTTCTTCCAGCTAGGATGTCCTGGGCTGTATAAAAAGAAAACACGCTTGCATTTATTTCATCACTGCACTCCGCAATGTTATCATCTCCATTTTCTATATAGATAGCAGATCGTGTGACACCCTCTCAGGAAGGCACTGAATGCACGGCCGCCATCATCTAGGCGTAACATGACCATTAGACCTTGGGTTTATAAGCTGTGATCGCACTGTGATCACCCCTGTTCTCATCAATCTACTTTAGCTCTCAATCTGGTAATACCTTGGCCAGAACTCTCCCACCCCGCCCGCCACTGCTATTGTAGCGGGCGGGTTGTGGACAATGTGAAGGCCCATTTACGGGCGGGCGGGAATTTCTGACTTTTAGACCAGCGCGGCCGGGGAATTCCACTGCACGATTTGGAAATTCACACCGGTGTGTCCCAATCCACTCTTTCTCCCAACGCCGCATCCTCTTCCAGCTCCACAATTTTCTAGGATCTCTGCATTCCTCCCATTCTGGCCTCTGACAACATCCTGATTTGTGGCTGTGTCTTCAGCTACTTAGGCCTAAGTTCCGGAATTCTCTTCCCAACCTCTCTGTGCTCTCCACCTCTCTCCACTCCGGTGAGTTGCTACTGAAACCTATCTCCTGAACCAAGGTTGGGGTTGTTTGTTCTAAAATGCCTTTGTGTGGCTTTGTGCTCTGTCAAGCACCTTGAGATATTTTTACTATCTTAAGAGTGCTGATGGTTGTTTGTTGCCAGGGAGAATCCTGCACCCAGTCGTGTGATGTCATGAGCACTCAATGCACTGGATTTAACGAGGTCCTCAAGGCAGTTTAAGCTGAAGATCCTGCAGGAGCGCATCCCTGCAAAGTCCCATCAAGCATTGCATATTGGGAGCATTGAGAGCACACGGCTTGGCTGAAAGGTGATGGCCGAGTGGTATTATCGATAGACTATTAGTCCAGAAACTCAACTAATATTCTGAGGACCCAGGTTCGAATCCCGCCATGGCAGATGGTGGAATTTAAATTCAACAAAAAATATCTGGAATTAAAAATCTACTGATGACCATGAAACAATTGCCGATTGTCAGAAAAACCTATCTGATTCACCAATGCCTTTTAGGGAAGGAAATCTGCCCTCCTTACCTGGTCTGGCCTGCATGTGACTCCAGAGCCACAGCAATGTCTCAACTGTCCCTCTGAAATGACCTAGCAAGCCACTCAGGTCAGGGGCAACTAGGCAATAAATGCTGGCCAGCCAGTGACGCCCATGTCCCACATATGAATTTTTAAAAAGCAGGGTTAAAAGGCAACTCAGGCGCAACAAGATTGGAAGGGATATAAAGGGTTAAAAAAGCAGCTTGGCTGAGGCAATGGAGGCAAACTTCAAATAAACTCTCCTCTAAACAACCACATCCCAGGTGCTAATCTTCAGAGATTGGAGCAACAATATAGAAATTGATACTGTTTACTAACCCGACGCTGTCTGGAGGATCCTATCTGCACAGGATCCACTGTGCCTCCGAGAGCCTAATCAAGCATCAGGGTAACTGTGGTAATTCATAGAATTCCTACAGTGCAGAAAGAGGCCATTCGGCCCATTGAGTCTGCACCAACTCTCTGAAAAAGCATCTTTCAGAGAGTTGGTTAAGGCTCTATCCCCGTAACCCCACGTATTTACCCCGTTAATTCCCCTAACCTACACATCCTGAGACATTAAGGGATAATTTAGCATGGACAATCCACCTGAGCTGCACATCTTCGGACTGTGAGGTGAAACTGGAGCACCTGGAGGAAACCCACGCAGACATGGGGAGAACATGCAAACTCCACACAGATAGTTACCCAGAACTAAACCCAGGTCCTGGCGCTGTGAGGCAGCCGTGCTAACCAACTGTGCCACTGTGCCACCCTCACCCATGATTGACGTCCACAGTTGAAATGTTCAAAAGTACTTATAGTGACTTGATGTTACAACGGGATTGACATAATCAACACAGGATATGAACAAGAAAATGATTAAAGATAAAAGCACACAGGGCAACTGAGATAGCGCAATGTGACAAAGGCAGAACTTAAGAGTAACAAAATGATGACAGAATTGAATCTTGTATTTAAACATTGGATCATGAAAAGGTGCAAGAATTCTGTAAGAACCCATCAGGGGCAGAGTAGCTCAGAAGCAATCTTCATTTCTAACTCTGAGTGCTCTCCCTCATGCATGTTGGACAAGCTTGAATAAACCTCTTTGTGGAAGCCCTCTACGGTCTTGGAGACTCAGGGCCCGATTTTATCATCAAGTTGCATCCCGTTTTTGGGCGCGCAAACTTGGTAAAGTCGGGTGTGAGGCGAGTAGTGCGGTCTGCGCCCGCCTGCCCGGCGGTTCCCCCTTTACCAAGGCCCGAAAATGGCCACGATCAGGACCGCGCCCGAAACTGGCGCGACGACCACTTAAATTGACTTAATGGGCTGCACGCCCAATTTTACCGGCACTTCCCCCTTTACCACCGCGTTCGCCCACCCAGATTTGGCGCGAAACAGACACGCTCTTAAAAACAAAGGCCGGCGGGGTGCAAAAAACAGGTCATATATGTACAAAATTCACAAGTCCAGACGGTCTGGAGGACCGCACCGTCGCTGTGATCTCCTCAACACCGGTTGCGAAACCGGAGCAGGTGCTTGCGGTGGCGTTCTCTCCAAAACAGCGTCTGGCTGTCCCCTCAAGGACTCCCGGGCCGGTTGACCCTGGTGAGGCGATGGTGCAGGGGAGCCTGGAACCTTCTGTGGTGGCGCCGATCTCCGAGTCTCAGGCAAGCTGTACATGGGAGTATAACTGTTATGCACTGGTCCCGGTGCTGACCGCGCCACGTCTGGGGAAGAAATAAGTAGTAGGGGATTCGTGACAGGGGGTATGGGAGCGACAGGAGTTGCTACGTCCCCTGCGGGCGCCAGGTCTCGAATGGAGACAGTGTCCTCTCGCCCGTCAGGATATGCCACATAGGCATACTGAGGGTTGGCGTGGAGGAGTTGGACCGGTTCGACCAAGGGGTCGGACCTGCGAGCCCTCACATGTCGCCGCAGAAGGACGGGTCCTGGGTACGTCAACCAGGCTGGTAATGAGATCCCCGAGGACGACTTCCGAGGGAATGAGAACATCCTCTCGTGGGGAGTAGCATTGGTTGCCGTACACAGGAGGGAGCGGATAGAATGGAGCGCATTTGGAAGGACCTCCTGCCAACGGGAGACTGGAAGGCCCCTGGATTTCAGCGCCAGTAGGACAGCCTTCCAGACTGTAGCATTCTCCCTTTCCACCTGTCCGTTACCCCTAGGGTTGTAACTCGTGGTTCTATTAGAGGCAATCCCGTATGAGAGCAGGAATTGCCTCAAGTCGTTGCTCATGAACGACGAGCCCCTGTCGCTATGAATGTAGCAGGGGTACCCGAACAGGGTAAAAAGCTCACTGAATGCCTTAATCACGGTGGCAGTCGACATGTCCGCACAGGGGACAACAAACGGGAACCGGGAGTACTCATCTATTATATTGAGGAAATAGATGTTCCGGTCCGTTGAGGGAAGGGGGCCCTTAAAATCCACACTCAGCCTCTCGAAAGGGCGAGTGGCCTTGACCAATTGTGCCCGGTCCGGTCGATAAAAGTGCGGTTTGCATTCCGCGCAAATCCGACAGCTTCTCGTCACTGACCTGACATCCTCCACCGAGTAGAGCAGGTTGCGGGCTTTGACGAAGTGGTAGAGTCGGGTGACTCCAGGATGACACAGGTCATTGTGGAGGGCCTTCAAGCGGTCCTCCTGCATGATGGCGCATGTTCCGCGCGAGAGGGCATCCGAGGGCTCATTGAGCTTCCCTGGACGATACATAATATCGTAATTATAGGTGGAGAGCTCAATTCTCCACCGCAAGATCTTATCGTTCTTGATCTTGCCCCTCTGCGTGTTACTGAACATAAACGCCACGGATCGTTGATCCGTGATCAGAGTGAACCGCTTCCCCGCCAGGTAATGGCGCCAGTGTCTGACTGCCTCCACAATGGCCTGAGCATCCTTCTCCACCGCTGAGTGCCGAATTTCGGGGCCTTGAAGGGTGCGGGAAAAGAACGCGACGGGCCTGCCTGCCTGGTTTAGTGTGGCGGCTAGGGCGAAATCAGATGCATCACTCTCCACCTGGAAAGGGATGGATTCATCCACCGCGTGCATCGTGACTTTCGAAATGTCGCTTTTCAAAGCCTTGAAGGCCAATTGGGCCTCCGGCGTGAGTGGGAAGGTCGTGGACTTGATGAGCGGACGGGCTTTGTCCGCGTAGTTGGGGACCCACTGCGCATAATACGAAAAGAACCCGAGGCATCTCCTCAGTGCTTTCGTGCTAGCGGGCAAGGGAAGTTCAGTAAGGGGGCGCATACGGTCTGGATCAGGGCCAATGACCCCGTTTTCCACCACGTATCCAAGGATGGCTAACCTGCGCGTACGGAATACGCACTTCTCCCTGTTATAGGTCAGATTCAGGCGAGATGCAGTGCGCAGAAAGTGTTGGAGATTCGTGTCATGGTCCTGCTGGTCATGGCCGCAGATGGTGACGTTATCCAGGTACGGGAAGGTAGCCCGCAACCCGTTCTGGTCCACCATTCGGTCCATAGCACGCTGGAAGACCGAGACCCCATTGGTGACACCAAATGGAACCCTGAGAAAATGGTATAGACGACCATCCGCCTCAAAAGCCGTATATTGTCGGTCCTCTGGGCGGATGGGGAGTTGATGGTAGGCGGACTTAAGGTCTATGGTAGAGAACACTCGGTACTGCGCAATCTGATTGACCATATCAGAAATGCGCGGGAGAGGATACGCATCCAGCTGCGTATAACGGTTAATGGTCTGACTGTAGTCGATGACCATCCGAGGTTTGTTCCCGCTTTTGACTACCACGACCTGCGCTCTCCACGGACTAGCACTGGCCTGTATGATCCCTTCCTCGAGGAGCCGCTGAACCTCAGATCTAATAAAGATCCGGTCTTCAGCGCTGTAACGCCTACTCTTAGTAGCGATGGGCTTGCAGCCTGGTACCAGATTCTTAAATAAAGAAGGTGTGGTGATTTTCAGAGTGGAAAGATTGCATGCGGGGCGCTTTGGGCAATTTGGAGGCTGCGGCTGATTCCCTACTGCCAGTGAAGGGAGTGGCCCACCGTACTGTAGGATCACACTCTTCATGTGGACCATAAAATTTAGTCCGAGGAGAATTGGCGCACAAAGGTGAGGTAACACAAGGAGCCTGTATTGCTCGTAAATTGTGCCCTGTACCTCTAGGGTTACCATACACCGTCCTTGGATCGGTACAGACCGGGACCGTGATGCCATGGAAATTGTCTGCTTGGCAGGTAGAACCCGGAGTCCACACCTTTTTGCAGTGTCAGGGTGTATGAAACTCTCGGTGCTCCCACTGTCAAACAGACAATACACAGTACGACCATTTACCTTGATATTCATCATGGAATTCTCAAGCCTGTGGTGCTTTGTCTGGTCCAGGGAGATCGACGCCACCGTTGGCCCCTGGGCGTCACTGCATGCAGCCGATGTTGATGCTGAGGACCCCTGCTGGTCGCTCCTAGTCGTCGTGGACCATGATGGCCGCCCCCATGAATCGCACGTGGGCGAGGGCGCCAAACGTAGCGACTCCTGGTGGTCTTCCTCCTCCTCCGTCAGCCACGATGGCGCCGTCCTGGATTCGCACGTGGTCGGACCTCGTGGGTACTGCGACGCCGAAGGAGATTGTCTCCGCTCTGGAGGGTTACAAGCTGCACTGCCGTTTTTGGACTTCGACCTGCAAACTTTAGCATAGTGGCCCTTTTTACCACACTGGCTGCAGATTGCCGTTTTTGCAGGACACTGTTGCCGTGGATGCTTGGCCCCACCGCAAAAATAGCATCGCTGGCCGCCTGGAGCTGCCGCCGTCGTCGGATCGATATGGGAGCGCGAGCCCGCGGGGCGAGGAGGGATTTGAGCTTGCTCTTGCCACGTTGTCTCCACGTGGTCCTCGGGGTACAGAGCCAAGCTTTTCGACGCTGCTTCCAGCATCTCAGCCATCTCCATCGCTTGGGTCAAGTTGAGGTTCCCTTTCTCCAGTAACTTAAGCCGGATGTACGAGGACCCTACCCCTGCTACGAACGCGTCTCGGGCGAGGTCGTACATATATTGTTCGGCTGATACGTCTTTACAATCGCAACCCCTGGCAAGCTGCAGGAGCTCATTTGCGTAGTCCTCCATGGTTTCGCCCGACTGCCGACGTCGTGTAGCGAGGAGGTAACGAGCGTGTATCTCGTTGGGTGGTCTCGTGTATCGTTTCTTCAAGAGCTCGACGGCCCTCGGGTAAGTGGTGGCCGCACGAATCGCAAGATAAATCGTGTCGCTTACCCTTGCGTGGAGGACCTGGAGTTTGTCGCTGTCTGTAGTAATAGCTACAGAGGCTGCCAGGTAGTCTTCGAAACACTTCCACCAGTGGTCGAAGGTGTTAGCGGCACCGACCGCACGTGGGTCCAACGCCAGACGTTCTGGTTTTAATATCTGTTCCATACTCCCTTTTTACTGTTGAGAGTTTTATGTTTGATAATAAAATTGATGCGCGACAATCAAGCACGTGGAACAAGGCTTCAGATATTGAAGGCTTTTATTATCAAACAATGGAACTAACTAACACGAGTACACCAGTTCAGACTGGAGGGGTCCTGCCGGAGCAGAGGGTCTTATACCTCTCCTCCGGAGGCGGGGCCCCACCGGGATGTGCCATAATAACATTTACCACAGGTAAACACCCTAACCCAACAACATTATACAACCCCCACAGTGACAACACCCTAACCCAACAGTAACATAAGAACAACCCCCAGTGGTAACCAACGATGGTTCACCACACTTCCCCCTTTACCACCGCGTTCGCCCACCCAGATTTGGCGCGAAACAGACACGCTCCGATTCAGGGCGCTCCAGTTAGCGAGGATGGAAGTGCCAGACGTCCGACGGCTCTCTGCTTGAGTTCGGTGAGGGGGATGGGGGAAGGTGGGTCCGATGGCTCTCTGCTGGAGATCGGTGTGGGGGGGGGGGGGGGGGGGGGGATTCGCTGCCACTCTGCCTGTGATCAGTGAGGCGGAAGTGGGGGAGGGGCCCGTGATCGGTCTGGGTGGCGGAGGGGGTGGGGGAATAAGGGGGTCAGTAATGTTGGGGTGGGGGGCATTATCCGGCCCGCGAGCGAATTGGCAGGGGAGCAGCATTCTATCTTTTGTTTTTCTGCGCATGCGCAGTGGGAGGCGCCAATCGGAGCTGGAGGGTTTCGGGCGCGTTTAGCCCCGACCACAGGCTTGTGCAACGGGATTCAGAATCGCTGATATTTTTTCAGGCAGAGTGCGTATGGGGGCGCCTGAGAATGAGTCTAAAAGTCGGATCTGAAACACTCCCAGTTTCCAGTCTGCCCAGCACTTAGAATCAAAATGGCCCTCAGTTTGTTCGATTCCTCCAACATTGACCCAACTAATTGCAGAATTAGGAGTGGGTTTGTGCTGTGATCCCAAAGCGAACAGCCCTGGGACTCTCCAGAAGAATTTTGCAGAGCACTCCCCCAGCCACAGGAGCAGGAGGTTTGCATCCAGTCCTCCTGGGTCGTATCTGAATCCACATCCCAGAGGTGTATAACTCACTGCATCACCCATTCCCCCCCAACACACTGCACCGTGCTTTTTCCCAAACACATTCCATCTAATTATATTCATATCCGTGAATAATTGCTCGAAACTTTGTACCTGTTTTAATTTCTTCTTCCACTTCCTGTGGGCTGTTCAGTGTCACTGAAGCATTTCGATAACGTAACTGACCCTTCCACGTTGATCCATTCTCCCCATTCTTCAGCCTCAACTCAAGAGGGCACCTGGTCACGATACCTGATATAAAACATTACAGTGAGATTAGCCTGCAAAGTAAACTGCTCTAATTGTTTGGAATATTGGAGATAGTGTGATAAGTGGACAGATATACCTCTACCAATGCAACAGGGAGAAAGAAATGTATTTTTGGGGTGGCACGGTGGCACAGTGGTTAGCACTGCTGCCTCACAGCGCCAAGAACTCGGGTTCGATTCCTGGCTTGAGTCACTGTCTGTGTGGAGTTTGCACATTCTCCCCGTGTCTGCGTGGGTTTCCTCCGGGTGCTCTGGTTTCCTCCCACAATCCAAAGATGTGCGGGTTAGGTTGATTGGCCATGCTAAATTGCCCCTTAATGTCAAGGGGACTAGCAGGATAAATATAGAGGTTTACAGAGATTGGGTCTGGGTGGGAATGTTGTCTGCGCAGGCTCGATGGGCCGAATGGCCTCCTTCTGCTCTGTAGGGATTCTATTTTGGGCACAATATATATATTTTTAAAATTAATTCATAGGGCATGGGCGTCACTGGCTGGTCAGCATTTATTGCCCATCTTTATAGATGGGTCTTTTTCTAAATGGAGGTCGGTCACCAGTGGAGTGCCCCAGGGATCTGTTCTGGGACCCTTGCTGTTTGTCATTTTCATAAATGACCTGGATGAGGAAGTGGTGGGATGGGTTGGTAAGTTTGCCGACGACACGAAGGTTGGTGGGATTGTGGATAGTCTGGAGGGATGTCAGAAGTTACAGAGGGACATAGATAGGATGCAAGACTGGGCGGAGAAGTGGCAGATGGACTTCAACCCAGATAAATGCGTAGTGGTCCATTTGGCAGGTCAAATGGGATGAAGGAGTACAATATAAAGGGAAAGACTCTTAGTACGGTAGAGGATCAGAAGGACCTTGGGGTCCGGGTCCATAGGACTCTAAAATCGGTCCCGCAGGTGGAGGAGGTGGTTAAGAAGGCGTATGGTGTGCTGGCCATTATCAATTGAGGGATTGAGTTTAGGAGTCCGAGGATAATGATGCAGCTATATAAGACCCTCGTCAGACCCCCCTTGGAGAACTGTGCTCAGTTCTGGTCGCCTCATTACAGGAAGGATGTGGAAAAGATTGAAAGGGTGCAGAGGAGATTTACAAGGATGTTGCCTGGATTGAGTGGCATGCCTTATGAGGATAGGCTGAGGGAGCTCGGTCTTTTCTCCTTGGAGAGACGTATGATGAGAGGAGACCTAATGGAGGTATATAAGATGTTCAGAGGCATAGATCAGGTGGACTCTCGGAGGCTTTTTCCCAGGTTGGAAATGTCTGCTACGAGAGGACACAGGTTTAAGGTGCTGGTGGGTAGGTACAGGGGAAATGTTAGGGGGAAGTTTTTCACACAGAGGGTGGTGGGCGATTGGAATCGGCTGCCGTCAGTGGTGGTGGAGGCAAACTCAATAGGGTCTTTTAAGAGACTCCTGGATGAGTACATGGGACTTAATAGGATGGAGGGTTAAAGGTAGGGATATGTTCGGCACAACTTGTGGGGCCGAAGGGCCTGTTTTGTGCTGTAGTTTTCTATATTTCTATGTTTCTATCTTTAGTTTGCCTTGTTCAGAGGGCAGTTGAGAGTCAACCACATTGCTGTGGCTCTGGAGTCACATGTAGGCCAGACCAGGTAAGAATGGCAGATTTCCTTCTGTAAAGGACATTAGTGAATCAGATGAGTTTTTCCGACAATCGACAATTGTTTCATGGTCAGCAGTAGATTCTTAATTCCAGATTTTTTTTAAATTTAATTCAAATTCCACCAGCTACCGTGGCGGGATTTGAACACGGCTCCCTGGGACATCAGCTGAGTTTCTGGATTAATAGTCGAGTGATAATACCACCAGGCCATCGTCTCCCCATGTGAAGGCAACTATTCCATGGCATAACCTCGAAGATAGTCATGATGTGGAGATGCCGGCGTTGGACTGGGGTAAACACAGTAAGAAGTCTAACAACACCAGGTTAAAGTCCAACAGGTTTATTTGGTAGCAAACGCCACTTGGTAGTGTTTGCTACCAAATAAACCTGTTGGACTTTAACCTGGTGTTGTTAGACTTCTTACTGTGATAAGCTGGAAGGCACAGTGAATGAACATGACGGGTTTCTTACCAGTGCCCCTGGGAAGAGCTACCTCCGACAGCATCTCGAGCACCGAACTCTTCCCCGAGCTCTGGTCCCCAATCACAGCAATGGTGGGTAACGGTAAGTCCTTCTCCAATCCTAATTCTCTCAACGAATCGATGAGATCGATGTAAGGACGAATTTTCTCTTCATACTCAGTGTACAACAGGCAGGCCATTTCCTGGAAGCAGAGCAATGTAATCAAGCCTCCTCAATTGTCGCCTTCAGAGAAAGGAGTGGTGAAATGTATCCTATACATGGTGACACTTCGTTAGATGGCCTGGTCACCTGTAAACAGTCTCACATCTTATAAATAAGACCATAAGACCATCAGATATAGGAGCAGAATTAGGCCATTCGGCCCATCATGTCTGCTTCACCATTCAATCATGGCTGGTCAGTTTCTCAACCCCATTCTCCTGCCTTTTCCCCGTAACCTTTGATCCCCTTACCAATCAAGAACCTATCTTGAATCACTGTCTTGAATACACTCAATGACCTGGCCTCCACACCCTCCTGTGGCAATGGATTCCACAGATTCACTACCCTCTGGCTGAAGAAATTCCTCCTCATGTCGGTTCTAAAGGGTCATCCCTTTACTCTGAGACTGTGCCCTCGGATCTCCTAAATTGACTGTGTAGTGCTCTGAAACATTCTGAAGTCATGCAAGGCTCCGTATAAATTGGAATGCAGAATGTATAGTGATGCAAATGTGCAGCCATCATTGACTGTGAGCCCAAGTCACTGCAATGTGACTTTTTAGTCTTTTTTTAAATCAATTTTTTATAAGTTTATTTATTTATTAGTCACAGGTAGGCTTACATTAACACTGCAATGAAATTACTGTGAAAATCCCCTAATCGCCACACTCCGGCACCTGTTCGGGTACACTGAGGGAGAATTTAGCATGGCCAATGCACTTAACCTGTTGTGATCAGATGATAAGGGGTCTTGGATGGCACGGTGGCACAGTGGTTAGCACTGCTGCCTCACAGCGCCAGGGACCCGGGTTCCATTCCCAGCTTGGGTTACTGTCCGTGTGGAGTTTGCATGTTCTCCCCGTGTCTGCGTGGGTTTCCTCCGGGTGCTCCAATTTCATCCCACGGTCTGAAAGACATGCTGGTCAGGGTGCATTGACCCGAACAGGCGCCGGAGTGTGGCGACTAGGGGAATTTCACAGTAACTTCATTGCAGTGTTCATGTAAGCCTACTTGCGACAATAAATAAACTTTATTATTTTAATACCATAGTCAAGTAAAGTTTATTTATTAGTCACAAGTAGGCTTACATTCACACTGCAATGAAGTTACTGTGAAAATCCCCTAGTCGCCACACTCCGGCACCTGTTCGGGTACATAAGAACATAAGAACATAAGAAATAGGAGCAGGAGTAGGCCATCTAGCCCCTCGAGCCTGCCCCGCCATTCAATAAGATCATGGCTGATCTGACGTGGATCAGTACCACTTACCCGCCTGATCCCCATAACCCTTAATTCCCTTACCGATCAGGAATCCATCCATCCGCGCTTTAAACATATTCAGCGAGGTAGCCTCCACCACCTCAGTGGGCAGAGAATTCCAGAGATTCACCACCCTCTGGGAGAAGAAGTTCCTCCTCAACTCTGTCTTAAACCGACCCCCCTTTATTTTGAGGCTGTGTCCTCTAGTTTTAACTTCCTTACTAAGTGGAAAGAATCTCTCCGCCTCCACCCTATCCAGCCCCCGCATTATCTTATAAGTCTCCATAAGATCCCCCCTCATCCTTCTAAACTCCAACGAGTACAAACCCAATCTCCTCAGCCTCTCCTCATAATCCAAACCCCTCATCTCCGGTATCAACCTGGTGAACCTTCTCTGCACTCCCTCCAATGCCAATATATCCTTCCTCATATAAGGGGACCAATACTGCACACAGTATTCCAGCTGCGGCCTCACCAATGCCCTGTACAGGTGCATCAAGACATCCCTGCTTTTATATTCTATCCCCCTCGCAATATAGGCCAACATCCCATTTGCCTTCTTGATCACCTGTTGTACCTGCAGACTGGGCTTTTGCGTCTCATGCACAAGGACCCCCAGGTCCCTTTGCACGGTAGCATGTTTTAATTTGTTTCCATTGAGATAGTAATCCCATTTGTTATTATTTCCTCCAAAGTGTATAACCTCGCATTTCTCAACGTTATACTCCATTTGCCATATCCTCGCCCACTCACTCAGCCTGTCCAAATCTCTCTGCAGATCTTCTCCGTCCTCCACACGATTCACTTTTCCACTTATCTTTGTGTCGTCTGCAAACTTCGTTACCCTACACTCCGTCCCCTCCTCCAGATCATCTATATAAATGGTAAACAGTTGCGGCCCGAGTACCGATCCCTGCGGCACGCCACTAGTTACCTTCCTCCAACCGGAAAAACACCCATTTATTCCGACTCTTTGCTTCCTGTCGGATAGCCAGTCCCCAATCCACTTTAACACACTACCCCCAACTCCGTGCGCCCTAATCTTCTTCAGCAGCCTTTTATGGGGCACCTTATCAAACGCCTTTTGGAAATCCAAAAACACCGCATCCACCGGTTCTCCTCCATCAACCGCCCTAGTCACATCTTCATAAAAATCCAACATGTTCGTCAAGCACGACTTTCCCCTCATGAATCCATGCTGTGTCTGATTGATCGAACCATTTCTATCCAGATGCCCTGCTATCTCCTCTTTAATAATGGATTCCAGCATTTTCCCTACTACAGACGTTAAGCTGACCGGCCTATAGTTACCCGCCTTTTGTCTCCTTCCTTTTTTAAACAGCGGCGTAACATCAGCCGTTTTCCAATCAACCGGCACTACCCCAGAATGCAACGAGTTTTGATAAATAATCACTAACGCATCCACTATTACCTCTGACATTTCTTTCAATACCCTGGGATGCATTCCATCCGGTACACTGAGGGAGAATTTAGCACGGCCAATGTACCTAACCAGCACGTCTTTCAGACTGTGGGATGAAACCAGAGCACCCGGAGGAAACCCACGCAGACATGGAAAGAATGTGTAAACTCCACACAGACAGTGACACAAGCCGGGAATCGAATCTGGGTCCCTGGCGCTGAGGGGCAGCAGTGCTAACCACTGTGCCATCCCCTGGTGTGGTTTTGCAGTCAGGTTGTCTCCATTTTAATAGTTTTGGAATGCAGAATGTACAGTGATGCAAATGTGCAGCCATCATTGACTGTGATCCCAAGTCACTGCAATGTGGCTTTTCAGTCTTTTTTTAAAATCAATTTGGAGTTTGCAGCCAGTAACTTCAAGTCATTCTTTTATCTAGAGCATGGTTTCACAACACAATGTTTGCTCATATTTGGACAGACATATGTCTCTGCCGACTACTTCCAACATGAAACCCCAGCAGTGATGGGAGGAAGCAGAGGGCCCAGCATCTGAACAATTGCCCACTTCAGTCTTTGATTCGAGCTGGACAAGTGAAACTCTTGATTTAAAATGCTTTACCATTCCCCAGTGTAACCACTAGATGGAGCCATTGCATGTTATAGGGACACAGCTCCAACTGTCAAGGAACGAACTTCAGACTTTTGTTCTGGGCAGATATTTTACGGTTACAAGGGTGCAATATATTTACAGTGAGATTTCAAGCTTTCATATTTACAGAGTGTTGGTTAGGCGTAGCTGGAGTACTTTGTGCAGTTCTGGTCACCTCATTATAGGGTGGCACAGTGGTTAGCCCTGCTACCTCACAGCGCCAGGGACCCGGGTTCAATTCCTGGCTTGGGTCACTGTCTGTGCGGAGTCTGCACGTTCTCCCCGTGTCTGCGTGGGTTTCCTCCAGGTGCTCTGGTTTCCTCCCTCTGAAAGATGCGTTTGTTGGGTGCGTTGGCCGTGCTAAATTCTCCCTCAGTGTATCCGAACAGACACCGGAGTGTGGCGGCTTGGGGATTTTCACAGTAACTTCATTGCAGTGTTAATGTAAGCCTACTTGCGGCACTAATAAAATAAACTTTAAGAGGAAGGATGTGATTGCACAAAAGGGAGTACAGAGAAGGTTCACCAAGCCTGGTCTGTGACTCAATTCTTAAATGGTCTAGTTGCTATATTGCCCCTTAGTGTCAGGAGGACTAGCCAGGGTAAATGCATGGGGTCATGGGGATAGGGCCTGGGTGGGATTGTGGTAGTGCAGGCCCAATGGGCCAAATGGCCTCCTTCTGCACTGTAGGATTCGATGACTCTGAGCCAATTGGGGATTAGAGATAAATGCTGGCTGGCCCAGCCAGCGACAGCCTGACTGGATAAAAAAAGGTACCAAATTTCCACTGCCTTTTGTGAATAAAAATGTTTTCTAATTTACCTCCTGAAGGGTCTTTGATCCTAATCTTCGCAACAGCAGAAATACTCTCTCTCTTCTATCCAACTGTTCAAAGTGCACTTTGAAATCCAAGAGGGACTTTGGCCTGGAGTTCCTTCTGGTATTTCCACTGACAGCACTCACCTACAATTCATTCAATTCATACCCCACAATTAATTTCACATTCATGATCAGAATATATCTTTGGCTAATCACATTCTTTCAGAAACACTGGGTGGGATTTTCTGGTTTTGCCCAAAGTCAATGGATCCTTTGCTGGTCCGTCAAATGGACCATCCCACCTGCAACAATTTCCATGACGGGCAGTACTGGAAAACTTAGATCATTACTGCAAGATATAAAATCCCAACAATTAACAAGTCAGACTCAGCACCCAAAAGGTTTCATTCGATGTTTTCTTTTCTCAGGATTCACTGTTAACCCAAAGTTAAATGAGAATGGTTATGAGGCTCTGGAGCCACATGTAGGCCCGACCAGGTCAGGACGGCAGATTTCCTCCCCTAAAGGACATTACTGAACCAGATGGGCTTTTCCTGACAAACAACAATGGCTTCATGGTCATCAGAAGATTCTTCATTCCAGATATTTTTTATTGAATTCAAATTCCACCAGCTGTCGTGGCAGGATTTGAACTTGGGTCCCTCGAACACTCGCCGTATTAATAGGCAAGCAATAATACCACTAGGCCATTGCCTCCTCCTTAATGCCCATTGTGGCTCTGCTGTCTCACTGAGTTATCCAATTAACCCCACTCACATGTTCGTTTCCCATAACCCTGTAAATGTTAGGCCTTTGCGTGTTTACCCGAATCTCTAGCCAAATCTTTTTCCTTTTCACTAATCCTCTCTTTCCTTCCCTACTGTGAAGAAACAGGTTGAGGTAAAGCGTCACATCCTCTTCGTGTGAGGACATTGACTGCGAGTGCTTGTACGCTCTTTAGAATCATAGAATAGAATCACTTTAATCCCGACAGTGCAGAAGGAGGCCATTCAGCCCATCGAGCCTGCACCGACAACAATCCCACCCAGCCCTTATCTCCGTAACCCCAAGTATTTATCCTGCTAATCTCCCGAACACATCTTGGGATAATATGGGGCAATTTATCATGGCCAATCAACCTAACCTGCACATCTTTGGAGGAAACCAAAGCATGCGGAGGAAACCCACGCAGACACGGGGAGAATGTGCAAACTCCACACAGTCACTCGAGGCCAGAATTGAATCCGAGTCCCTGGCGCTGTGAGGCAGCAGTGCTAACCACTGTGCCACCGTGCCGTCCCTTTGATGATAAAGCCAACCACACAGAAACTTCACTGGGTGTCCTCATGTGATCCCTGCACTTGCCCAGTGACAGCCACCCTGCAAATGAAGCCCTAATTAAGTGAACCGGGAATTACAATTCCCAGCCCTTCCCCAGAAAAGAGATGCTGAGGAGAGGCTGATGTGGAGGTCTTCAAATTTATGGAGAGATCAGACGCAAAGCAGTTGTTTTCACTTGTGAAGGCTGATTCCAGGGATGGCGGGACTGATGTATGAGGAGAGATTGACTAGGTTAGGATTGTTTTCGCTGGAGTTCAGACGAATGAGGGGGGGATCTCATAGAGACTTATAAAATTCTAACAGGACTAGACAGGGTGGATACAGGGAGGATGTTCCCGAAGGTGGGGGAGTCCAGAACCAGGGGTCACAGTCTGAGGATTCGGGGTAGACCATTTAGGACGGAGGTGAGGAGACATTTCTTCACTCAAAGAGTGGTGAGCCTGTGGAATTCATTAGCACAGGAAGTAGTTGATGCCAAAACATTGAGTGTATTCAAGAGGCGGCTGGATATAGCACTTGGGGCGAATAGGATCAAAGGTTATGGGGAAAAAGCAGGATTAGGCTATTGAGTTGGATGATCAGCCATGATCGTAATGAATGGTGGAGCAGGCTCGAAGGGCCAAATCGCCTCCTCCTGTTCCTATCTTCTATGTTTCTATGTAAGTCCATAACTCGGGGCCTAGGTAAATGTGAGATTGGTACTAATAAAATCAATAAGGATTCAGGAGAAAGTTCTTTGGGCAAACAATGCTAGGATGTGAATCTCACTACCACAAGTTACAATCAAGATACATAGCAGAGATATCATTAATGGCAATCTCACAGAATCACTACAGTGTAGAAGAAGCGATTCAACCCATCGAGTCTGCACCGACTCTCTGACTGAATATCTTACCCAGGCTCCCTCCCCCGCCCCATTCCCCCTAACCTACACATCTTGGAGACACTAAGGGGCAATTTAGCATGGCCAATCCACACAACCTGCACATCTTTGGTCCATGGGAGGAAACCCATGCAGACATGGGGAGAACATGCAAACTTCACACAATCACCCAAGGCCGGAATCGAACCTGTGTTCCTGGGGCTGTGAAGCAGCAGTGCTAACCGCTGTGTCCCCGTGCCGCCTTGATAAGTATATGAGGGAGACAGGAGCAGGTGGATATGCAGCCAGGGTGAGGTGATGTTCAGACTGGTAAAGTCAGCTTAGAGTGAAGCATGTACAGTGACAGGTAGGTCAAAAATTCCTAAGGTAAACACGGTGAGATGAATGCAAGACACACCATAGATAGGGGGTGGCACGGTGGCACAGTGGTTAGCACTGCTGCCTCACAGTGCCAGGGACCCGGGTTCGATCCCCGGCTTGAGTCACTGTCCGTGCGGAGTCTGCACGTTCTCCTCGTGTCTGCGTGGGTTTCCTCCGGGTGCTCCGGTTTCCTCCCACAGTCTGAAAGACGTGCTGGTTAGGTGCATTGGCCTGAACGGGCGCCGGAAAGTGGCGACTAGGGGAATTTCACAGTAACTTCATTGCAGTGTTAATGTCAGCCTTACTTGTGACTAATAAAATAAATAAACACTATTGATCAAAATAGAAATCTGTAGGTGTTTGTGTGCCAGTGTGGCCCCCTCCCCCCTGGATATTCAAAGAGTTCAAAGAACAGTACAACACAGGGTGAGGCCCTTCAGCCCTCCAAGCCTGCGCCGATCACGCTTCCTATCTAAACCAACCGCTTATATCCCTCTATTCCCCGTTTGTTCATAAGCCTATCAAGATAAGTCTTAAATGTGGCTAATGTAGCTGCCTCAACCACCTCACTTGGCAGCGCACTGCAGATGTGGTCAGGTGCAAGCCAGTGTGTCAAGGCAAGAGATGTTTTTAATCAAATGGAGATGAACCCTTGACAAGAGGGACTGTGGCATCCCACCAACCCCCCCCCCCCCCCCCCCCCATCCCTTCCAGGTTCCTGGTCATAGAAAGAAATCATAGAAACCCTACAGTGCAGAAAGAGGCCATTCGGCCCATTGAGTCTGCACCGACCACAATCCCACCCAGGCCCTACCCCTACATATTTTACCTGCTAATCCTTCTAACCTACGCATCTCAGGACACTACGGGGCAATTTTTAGCATGGCCAATCCACCTAACCCGCACATCTTTGGACTGTGGGAGGAAACCGGAGCACTCGGGAGGAAACCCACGCAGACACGAGGAGAATGTGCAAACTCCACACAGACAGTGACCGGAGCCGGGAATCAAACCCGAGTCCCTGGAGCTGTGAAGCAGCAGTGCTAACCACTGTGCTATCGCGCCGCCCGGTACCCGTGGTCACATGAGATGGAAGTTATGGGGACTGTCAGGGTGGGTGCGATACCCTCCCACTGGCCCCACCTCACGCATTCCCAGATCCCAAAGAGAATCCCCACCCACACATTGTGTGGATTGCCCTTGTTGGGGGTAAAATCCCTCCTGTCCCCCTGAAACCCCGATGTCCCCTAAGAGCCTCTTGGCTCTAACCACCCCTCCCTCCACCCTTTCCTTGTGTACCTCCTGTGCCGGTTCCCCAGTGAAATTCAATGCTGGTTTCCTTTGCAAAACAGAAAGCGATTAGGCTGAATCGATCAGCAGGGGGTGGGGGGATAGGGAAGGGGCAGTGATAGTCTATCCAACTCTGCAACTGTGATCAATGAGTAGGTTAAAGGCAGATTATAAAGTGCACCCACCTCAGTAAACTGGACCGTGTTTAGTGCTGAGTTTCTTACTGACTGCGCTGATAATTCAACGTTTCTTCTGTCCCTTCATTTTTGTGCTTTCATCCCAACCAGAAATTGCATCAATTCCCGGATTCTCTTAATTGTGTGTGTGTGTGAGGAGGGGGGCTGGTGAAGGTGCCGAATCGGCAATAACCTTATCTCACTGAGTTTCGGTTTCATTTCTGAAGCGTCAGAATGATTTTGCAAAGCCTTTGCCGCAGTTCCGGCAAGCCTGGAACCTGGGGAGAGATCTCTCAAAGAAAGAGAGAGAGAGAGGCAGACAAGTTAAAGAGATAGAGGATTGAAGGAAAATCTTCAGTGAAACTCCCTGTTTGTCAAAACCCCTCGCCATTAAAAACTCTGAGATCATCCCTCAGCCTCCTCCGCTGTAAACAATGATGGTAAGAAGTTTCACAACACCAGGTTAAAGTCCAACAGGTTTATTTGGTAGCACAAGCCAGAAGCTTTCAGAGCGCTGCCCCTTCATCAGGTAAGTGGGAGTTCTGTTCACAAACAGGGCATATAAAGACACAAACTCAAAGACACGAGTGTTTATATGCCCTGTTTGTGTACAGAACTCCTAATAACCTGAAGGGCAGCGCTCTGAAAGCTAGTGACTTGTGCTACCAAATAAACCTGTTGGACTTTAACCTGATGTTGTGAAACTTCTTACTGTGTAAACAATGAACATAGCCTGTCTGTCCAGTCCCCACGACATTCATTAGATGCCTATTTAAGTTGATTCATTTATTCGTGTAACAAGTAGGCTGACATTAACACTGCAATGAAGTTACTGGGAAAATCATACCCTGCTGGGTTTAAAAGCTTTCTTTACACCCCTATGTGACACGGTGGCACAGTAGTTAGCACTGCTGCTTCACAGCACCGGGGACCCGGGTTCAATTCCGGCCTCGGGTCACGGTCTGTGTGGAGTTTGCACATTCTCTCCGGGTGCTCCGGTTTCCTCCCACAGTCCAAAGGTGTGCAGGTTAGGTTGATTGGGCATGTTAAATTGACCCCAGTGTGAGGGGGACTAGCTAGGGTAAATATGTGGGGTTATGGGAATAGGGCTTGGGTGGGATTGTGGTCAGTGCAGACACGATGGGCTGAATGGCCTCCTTCTGTACCGTAGGGATTCTATGACTTGCCCCCATGCGGCAAGGTGGTGCAGTGGTTAGCACTGCTGCCTCACAGCTGCAGGGACCCACGTTCGATTCCCGGCTTGGGTCACTGTCTGTGTGGAGTTTGCACGTTATCCCCCGTGTCTGCCTGGGTTTCCTCCCACGATCCAAAGATGTGTGGGCTAGGCACATTGGCCGTGCTACATTGCCCCTTAGTGTCCCGGGAAGAAGGATTAGCAGGGTAAACATGTGGGGTTGCGGGGATAAGGCCTGGGTGGGATTGTGGTCGGTGCAGACTCAATGGGCCAAATGGCCTCCTTCTGCACTGTAGGGTTTCTATGATTCTATGCTCCAGCCAATAAACATATCCATTCTTGTGAAAACAAAATACTGCCGATGCTGGAAATCTGAAATAAAAACAGAAAAAGCTGGATAAAGTCAGAGGGTCTGGCAGCATCCGGGGAGAGAGATGTTTCAGAGTTACCAGAGTTAATGTTTCAAGGAACTGTAATCAGAACTGAAGAGGGATCGAAATGTGATGTATTATTTAGTGGGGGGTCGGGGCACAATGGAAGGTCAGGGAGCTGTTACCAGCATGCACTCTAATTCTACCTTTCACTTTTGTTCTATGCTTTTAAAACTCTACTCTAACTCTTATAAACTCTCTAACAATGCTATGACTGTAACACTATATATATTCTGCACCCTTTCCTTCTCCCCTGTGTACTCAATGGACGGTATGAATCATAGGATCCCTACAGTACAGAAGGAAGCCATTTGGCCCATCAGGTCTGTACCAACCACAATCCCACCCAGGCCCTATTCCCGCAACCCCAAACATTTACCCTGCTAATTCCCCTGATACTAGGGTCAATTGAGCATGGCCAATCAACCTAACCCGCATATCTTTGGACTGCCGGAGAACAGTCTGAAGGAAACCCACGCAGACACGGGGAGAATGTGCAAACTCCACACAGACAGTCACCCGAGGCTGAAATTGAACCTGGGTCCCTGGCGCTGTGAGTCAGCAGTGCCAACCGTTGTACCACCATGATGCCCTAGTAACACAATGCCGCTGCTTTTTCTGTATAGCGCACAAGAGACAATACATTTCTCTGTATCCCAATACAAACCAAAATCAAATCAAAGATGTCGTGGACATAAGGCAAAGGGGGTGTTAATGGTGCCATTAAGGGCTGAAGAGTGTTAATAGTGGTGTAAAAGTAAGACAGTGGGACATGTTAATAGAAGTTCAAAGGTCAGTGCTCAGTAGGAGCAAAACTGAATATGGGACAGGTGCCTGAGTGAGGGAAGGGAAGGTGTATTGGAGCAAACCAAGGAAACCAAGAAACAAAAAGAGGGTCAAGGTGAAGGAGAAGGTTCACAGTAAGTTGTTGAACTCAACGTTGAGTTCAGAACACTGTAACCTGCCTCATCGGCAGATGAGATGTTGTTCTTCCAGTTTGCATTGAGCATCACTAGAGCATTGCAGCAGGCCAAGGACAGACTCTCCACTTGCCTGGATGAGTGCAGCTCCAAGAACACTCAAGAAATTCGACACCATCCAGGTCCATTATCGAATGAGATAAAAACCCATCTGGTCCACAGTGGTTAGCACTGCTGCCACACAACGCCAGGGACCTGGGTTCGATTCCCGGCTTGTGTGGAGTTTGCACATTCCCCGCGTGTCCGTGTGGGTTTCCTCCGGGTGCTCCAGTTTCCTCCCACAGTCCTAAGGACATGCTGGTTAGGTGGATTGGCCATGCTAAATTGCCCCTTAGTGTCAGGGGGACTAGCTAGGGTAAATGCATGGGGTTATGGGGATTGGGCCTAGCTGGGATTGTGATTGGTGCAGACTCGATGGGCCAAATGGCCTCCTTCTGCACTGTAGGATTCTATGAGTGACTTGAAGATGGACCTCCAGGTGGCGGCGTTCCCAGGTATCAGCTGCTCTTGTCCTTCTAGATGGTAGTGGTTGTGAGTTTATAAGGTCATGCCTAAGGAACCTTAGTGAGTTCCTGCAGTGCATCTTGTAGATGGTACAAATGGCTGCCACTGATCTTTGGTGGTGGAGGGATTGAATGTGTGTGGAAAGGGTAGCAATCAAATAGGTTGTTTTCTCCTGGATGGTGTTGAGCTTCTTGAATGTTCCTGGAGTGTTGCACTTATTCAGGCAAGTGGAGAGTATTCCATTACGTTCATGATTTGTGCCTTGTAGATGGTGGACAGGCTTTGAAAAGTCAGGAGGTGAGTTACTCACTGTAGGGTTCCTAGCCTTTGACCTACTCTGGTAGCTACAGTATTTAGATGGCTAATCTAATTCCGTTTCTGGTCAGTGGTAACCCCCAGAATGTTGCTAATTCAATGATGGCATGCCATTGAATGTCAAAGGATAATGGTTAGATTCCCTCTTGTTGAAGATAGTCACTGCCTGGCCTTTGTGTGGTGCAAATGTTTCTTGGCTATTTGTTAGTCAAAGCCTGAATGTTGTCTAGTCTTGTTGCATTTGGACATGAATTGCTTAAGTATCTGAGGAGTCGCGAATGTTGCTAAACCTTGTGCTGTCATCAATGAAAATTCCCAGTTCTGACTTTATGATGGAAAGGAGGTCATTGATGAAGCAGCTGAAGATGGTTGGGCCTCGGACACTGAGGAACTCCTGCAGAGATGTCATGGAGCTGACCTCCAACCGCCACAACCATCTTCCTTTATGCCAGGTATGACTACTAGTAAGGGGGAGTTTTCTACCTGAATCCCATTGACTCCAGTTTTCCTAGGGCTTCTCAATGCCACACTCAGTCACATGTTGCCTTGATGTCAAGGGCAGTCACTCTCACCTCACCTCTGGCATTCAGCTCTTTTGTCCATGTTTGAACCAAGGCTGTAATGAGGTCAGGAGCTGAGTGACCCTGGCCAAACCCAAACTGGGCGTCACTGAGCAGGTTATTGCTGAGCAGGTGCTGCTTGATAACACTATTGATGGTCTCTTCCATCACTTTACTGAGGATCGAGAGTAGACTGATTGGGCGGTAATTGGCTGGGTTGGATTTGTCCTGCTTTTTGTATACAGGACATACCTGGACAATTTTCCATGTTGTTGGGTAGATGCCAGTGTTGTAGCTGTATTGGAACAATTGGGCTAGGGGCACGGCAAGCTCTGGAGCACAAATCCTCAATGCTATTGCCGAAATATTGTCAGGGCCCAAAGCCTTTGCAGTATCCATGCCTTCAGCCATTTTTTGATATCAGGTGGAAAGAGGCCAGGATAGATCATCGACTCAGCACTTCTGGCTGAAGATTTTTGATTTAACTTGATTTATTATTGTCGCATGTATTAGTATACAGTGAAAAGTATTGTTTCTTGTGCGCTACACAGACAAAGCATACCATTCATAGAGAATGAAATGAGAGAGTGCAGAATGTAGTGTTACAGTCATAGCTAGAGCATAGAGAAAGATCAACTTAATGCGAGGTAGGTCCATTCAAAAGTCTGATGTCAGCAGGGAAGAAGCTGTTCTTGAGTCGGTTGGTATGTCACCTCAAACTTTTTAAAGACTTTTTACAGACCTCAAGCAACTACAAAGGGTTGTGAATGTAGCCCAGTCCATCTCGCAAACCAGCCTCCCATCCGTTGCCTGTGTCTACACTTTCTGCTACCTCGGCAAAGCAGCCAGCATCATTAAGGACCCCACGCACCCCGGACATTCTCTCCTCCACCTTCTTCCGTCGGGAAAAAGATAGAAAGGTCTGAGGTCACATACCAACCGACTCAAAAACAGCTTCTTCCCTGCTGCTGTCAGACCTTTGAATGGACCTACCTCGCATTAAGTTGATCTTTCTCTACACCCTGGCTATGACTGTAACACTACATTCTGCACTCTCTCCTTTCCTTCTCTATGAACGGTATGCTTTGTCCGTATCGTGTGGAAGAAACAATGCTTTTCACTGAATGCCGATACATGTGACAATAACAAATCAAATCAAAATCAAAGTATGTCAATGGAAAGTAGTGAGATATTTCTGATCAGTCGTGTGATGGGAAGATTGTTGAAGCCTCGACCATCTCAATCCACAGTCTGCAGCATGAACTGTAGAAGTGAGTGTTGTCAAAGTAACTGGTGAAATGTAACACACTGCCATCGCATATTATGTTTCCTGAAAAAGGTTTCAGATAACCAGAGTATAGCCAGCAGGGAACCGGTTAATTTTCTATGATTAAGATTCGGCAGGATAGAACATAGAACATAGAACATAGAACATTACAGCGCAGAACAGGCCCTTCGGCCCACGATGTTGCACCGACCAGTTAAAAAAAAACTGTGACCCTCCAACCTAAACCAATTTCTTTTCGTCCATGAACCTATCTACGGATCTCTTAAACGCCCCCAAACTAGGCGCATTTACTACTGATGCTGGCAGGGCATTCCAATCCCTCACCACCCTCTGGGTAAAGAACCTACCCCTGACATCGGTTCTATAACTACCCCCCCTCAATTTAAAGCCATGCCCCCTCGTGCTGGATTTCTCCATCAGAGGAAAAAGGCTATCACTATCCACCCTATCTAAACCTCTAATCATCTAAAAAAGGCTATCACTATCCACCCTATCTAAACCTCTAATCATCTTATATGTTTCAATAATACATGTGATGCAATGGAAAAATGTGATCAAAATCTCTGAACAGATGCAAAAGTGTTTATCAGACTGTGGAAAAAGGGAGTAGTCATGTGATTTCCAGTAAATCAGAAACATGCCTGGAGGAGGGAAAGGAGGAAACTGTTTCTTTATTCAGTTTCCCTGGTTACCCAGGGAGACTGAAGGCGGCACGGTAGCACAGTGGCTAGCACTGCTGCTTCACAGCTCCAGGGACCTGGGTTCGATTCCCGGCTTGGGTCACTGTCTGTGTGGAGTTTGCACATTCTCCTCGTATCTGCGTGGGTTTGCTCCGGTTTCCTCCCACAGTCCAAAGATGTGCGGGTTAGGTTGATTGGCCAGGTTAAAAATTGCCCCTTAGAGTCCTGAGATGCGTAGGTTAGAGGGATTAGCGGGTAAATATGTGGGGGTAGGGCCTGGGTGGGATTGTGGTCAGTGTAGACTCGATGGGCTGAATGGCCTCCTTCTGCACTGTAGAGTTTCTATGATTACCCACAACAAAATGTTTCTTTTCTATTTCTTTTGCCTGCAGACATGTTTCCCAAGCTGCAATAACCCGAGGCAACTCGATGGGGTAAATAATTAGCTAAAGGGTTCATTGATAAGAAAATCTATATGCACGAATCGTCCAACACTGCAACTTGTTTTTACTATTCATGGGACATGGGTGTCTTTGGCTGGGCCAGCATTTATTGCCCATCCCTAGTTGCCCGAGGGCAGTTGAGAGTTAACCACATTGCTGTGGCTCTGGAGTCACAAGTAAGCCAGGCCGGGTAAGGACGGCAGATTTCCTTCCCAAAAGGACATTACTGAACCAGATGGGTTTTTCCAACAATCGACAATGGTTTCATGGTCATCTTTATATTTATTCTTCATTCCAAATTTTTTTTATTGAACTCAAATTCCACCATCTGCTGTGGCGGGTATTTGAACCCAGGTCCCCAGAACATTAGCTGAGTTTTTAGATTAATAGTCCAGCAATAATATCACTAGGCCATCGCCTCCCCAACTAGTACAGTTCTAAATAACTACGCCCTGACTTTAACTGAAGCCCTGCGACTGCCTACCCTTGCTCCCAATTGGCCCAGGTTCGTGTGCTCTCATTCCATTGGCTCCAACCCATTCACGTGCCCTGCGAAGGATCGCCTCTTAAAGGGGCCATTCTACCACACCCCTTCCCCCACCCCCCACCCCGCCCCCCCCTCCCCACCACTCACTTCTTGGACTACATAAGATAAAGCAAAAAGAAAATAGTTAATACATAGGTAGAGAAACAATAATATTATAGAAAGGCCATCAGGGAAAAGAAAAGGGCCATAACGCCAGCTGATCCGGAGACTTCTGGACCATTGCAGAAAGCCGCAAATCTGTCAGGGGTTCTTCAGCAGCTGATGACACAGGATGGGATGAATGTGCCGGTCTCCCCTGGAGCTAAGCCCTTGCTGGCTCCTTCTTCTGCCCCAGCCACCAAAGCCAAAGGCTGCCTTGGCCCCACTGTTCAGAGGCTGGCACATATGAACTTGAAGTGGGACGCACTTGCTCGTCACCTGGAGTTGGCTCCACTCTCTTGTGTAAGTGGTCAACATGCTTCTTTACTCGATGGCCCTGTGCCTCCACCACACATGAGAACGGCTCTGCCTTCCCCACAACTCTCCCTGGCGCCCAGGCAGATCCACCATCAAAATTCCGTGCCAACACCAGTCATCCACATCAAACGGTCTGTCGTCTTTCTGAGAGTCATGATACTCTGTCTGAGAGGCTTGCCAAGCCCTCACCCTCCATGACAAATTTGGGAACACCGAATCCAAACAGGTTTGCAGACGCTGACCCAGTAGCAACTCTGCAGGCATCACCCCAATGGTGGCATGTAGTGTAATGTTATAGGACAGCAACAAACTTGCCAACCACAATGGCAAAGGCCTTTGAGCCTACTTCTTCATGGAAGCCTCGAATGTCTGCGTGGTAGCCGCAAACATCTGCATGGTAGCCTCAAACATCTGCATGGTAGCCTCGAACATCTGCATGGTTCGCTCCGCCAGCTCAGTTGAGGCAGGATGGTCAGGGGCCGCCCTAGTCCGGTTAAATTCCATTAGACTTAAGAAAAGTCTGAAATTCATCTGCTGTGAATGTCACTCCACTGTCCGATACCAACACTTTGGGAAGACCATGGATTGTGAAGATCTGCCTCAGTTTCTCAATAGTAGATATGACTGTGATGGATCTCATGAGCAGAATGTCTATATTGTGGAATAGGCATTTATTAAAATCAGGAACCTGGGCCAATTTATGGCCACGCAGATAGTAATCTGCCTTCTTGTTTTTGCTACCAAAGTGGATTATGCTGTATCTGCCATTCATTTGCCCACTCACTCAACTTGTTTAAATCACATTGAAGGATCTTTGTATCTTTCTCACAGCTCACCTCCCACCCAGCTTTGTGTCATCTGCAAATCTGGAGATATTACATTTAGTTCCCTCATCTAAATCATTAATATATACAGTGAATAGCTAGGGTTCCAACACTGATCCCTGTGGTACCTCACAAGTCACTGCCTGCCATTTGGAAAAAAATCAATTTATTCCTACTTTTTTTCCTGTCAGCTAATCAGTTTTCTGTCAATACACTACCCCCAATCACAAGCACTATGACCACCATCATGACCCCTCTTCATTACCCCTTCCATTACCCACTTCATGACCCCCCTACTTGTCCCACCTCTTCAGCTCCACGTCATTGAGTCATAGAGGTTTACAGCATGGAAGCAGGCCTTTGTCCATGCCACCCCTAAGCTAGTCCCAATTGCCTGCGTTTGGCCCATGTTCCTCTATACCCTTCTTACCCATGTTACTGTCCAAACGCTTTTTAAAAGACAAAATTGTACCCGCTTCTACTACTACCTCTTGCAGCTTGTTGCAGACACTCACCACCCTCTGAGTGAAAAAATTGCCCCTTTGGACACTTTTGTATCTCTCCCCTCTCACCTTAAACCTATGCCTTCTTGTTTTCGATTCCCCTACATTTGGGAAAAGATATTGACTATCTAGCTGATCTATGTCCCTCACTATTTTATAGACCTCTATAAGATCACCCCTAACCCTCCAACGCTCCAGAAAAATAAGTCCCAGTCTATCCAGCCTCTCCTTATAACTCAAACCATCAAGTCCTGGTAGCATCCGAGTAAATCTTTTCTGCACTCTTTCGAGTTTAAGAATATCCTTTCTATGATAGGGTGACCAGAACTGTGCGCACAATTTCAATGTCTTGAACAACTTCAGCAAGACGTCCCAACTCCTGTATTCAATGTACTGACCAATGAAACCAAGCATGCCTTCTTCACCACTCTGTCCATCTGTGACTCCACTTTCAAGGAGCAATGAACCAGTACACCTAGATCTCTTTGTTCTATGTAACTCTCCACAAAGCTCTACTGTTAATTAACTTAGTCCTGCCCTGGTTCGATCGACCAAAATGCATTACCTCACATTTATCTAAATTAAAATCCATCTGCCATTCATCAGCCCACTGGCCCAATTGATCAAGATCCTGTTGCAAGCCTAGATAACCTTCTTCACTGTCCACAATGCCACCAATCTTGGTGTCATCTGCAAACTTACAACTATGCCTCTGAAATTCTCATCCAAATCATTAATATAAATGACAAATAACAGTGGACCCAGCACCGATTCCTGAGGCACACCGCTGGTCACAGGCCAGACATGTCATCATGCTCCACCCACCTCAGGCTCCATACCCTTGGCAATGCCCCCACCACCTTGGCAGTGCCTCCTGGCACCCTGGAAGTGCCAGCCAGACAGTACCTACCTGACACTGCCAGGGTGTTAGCTGGCACTGCCAGGTGGGCACTGCCCAGCCATGTCCCTGACCATCAGCGGGCTTCAGTAGCCTGCCCACCCCTGGATTGGCCGTCACACCTGGTCTCCGTTTATTGAGACCAGTAGTGATTCTCACCGGGTTCCTGCCATGCTCAATGGTCAGAGAATCCTGGAGAATCTGGCCTCAAATGGACTAAGCATATTTAAATGCTTAATTAAGCCTCACTATTTAATCCCTCACAGGGTGGGAACCAGATTACGTCTGGACGCGGAGGCTGGGAGGCTTACAATGGGGTTTCATGCTGGTGCTGGACAGGCTAGACCCCTCACCCATGATTCTCTGACCCCCATGCTGTCCCAATGTGACCTGCACCGGGTACGATGTGGCGGATAATTGCGGCCTTCGATTCAGGACCCTAGTCTCAGAATCAACTGCATCACTTTCTATCTTGATGAAGAAGTCTATCACGTTATGGTCGCTCATCCCCAAGGGGGTCTCTCACAACTAGATTGCCAAATATTCCTTTCACCTTACACAATACCCAGTCTAGGTTGGCCTGTTCTCCATTTGGTTCTTCAATGGATTGGTCCAGAAAACCATCCAGTACACACTCCAGGAATTCCTCCTTTACGGCACTGTGATTTATTTGATTTGCCCAATCTATATGCCGATTAAAATCATCCATAATTACAGATATTCCTTGATCGCATGCATCTCTAATTTCCTGTTTAATGCCATTCCCAACAACAGTACCACAGTTTGGGGGTCTATAAGCAACCCCACTAATATTTTTTGCCCCTTAGTGTTTCTCAAATCTACCCACAGATTCCACATAGAGCTAATATCCTTCCTCGTTACTGTGTTAATTTACAGTGACACCCACATCCCATGAACTAATAAATTAAAAAAAGAGTAACATTGATGTCAAGAGGGGAAGCTGAGCAGTTGACAATTCTATCGGAAGGGATCAAAAGCCATAGGAGGTGGGTCTGGAGGACAAAATTTGCTACCAAATAAACCTGTTGGACTTTAACCTGGTGTTGTGAGACTTCTTACTGTGGACAAAATGAAGTCAGAGAGAACATAGTCATTGAGACGCGATAGACAAGGAAAGATAATTAAAGTTTAATTATTAGTGTCACAGGTGGACTTACACGAACACTGCAATGAAGTTACTAATTCCTCTGACACTAAGGGGCAATTTAACATGGAACGTCTTTCGGACTGTGGGAGGAAACCAGAGCACCCGGAGGAAACCCACACAGACACGGGGAGAACGTGCAGACTCCGCACAGACAGTGACCCAAGCCAGGAATCGAACCCGGGCCCTGGTGCTGTGAGGCAGCAGTGCTAACCACTGTACTATGTGGCGCCTGCATTGAGCTCAGGATGAGGCCAGCAGAGCACAATTAGAGGAAGTTTGTCCTGATGGGATAAGAGAAAGGCAAGAAAAGGCAGAGGCAGCTGAACAGATGGTCTCGGTCTTTGTGGCAAAGAAATCTATGTTAGATGGGGCTGCATTTGCTGGTTCCATTCCGCGACAAGGTAGCACAGTGGTTAGCTCAGAGCGTCGGGGACCCGGGTTCAATTCCAACCTCGGGTAACTATCTGTGTGGAGTTTGCATGTTTTCCCTGTGTCTGCGTGGGTTTCCTCCGGGTGCTCCGGTTTCCTCTTACAGTACAAAGATGTGCAGATTAGGTGGATTGGCCAAGCGAAGTTGTCCCATAGTGTCAGGGGGATTAGCGGGGTAAATACGTAGGGTTACATAGGGCCTGGGTGAGATTGTTGTTGGTGCAGGCTCGATGGGCCAAATGGTCTCCTTCTGCACTGTAGGGATTCTATGATTCTATGTCACTGGTCAATCGCCTACAATGATTTCTACACCCAGTCCCAAACATAGTGGATGTCGCCAGTGTATCCCTGGAAATTGAGGCTGTTTTTGATAGTGCCACCAAGCGACAGTTTGCGGAATGGAAAGGGGCCAAGGATAGATGCTTGGGGGACACCGGCGGAACCCTTCAGTTCTGAATAAGAGTCACGTTGGACTCAAAATGCCAGTTCCATTTCCCTCTCCACAGATGCTATCAGGCCTGCTGAGTTTTTCCAAAACTACTCCTGGTTTTACTTCATCCATCCTCATAGAAGTTCTGGCAATCTATTTTTAAATTCCTGACTAGTTCCTTCTCATGTTCTATTTTTTTCCTTTTTTTAATCAATGTTTTATAGTTCATTCCCAGTCTTCAAACTCTCTTTGCAATTTTATAAGCCTCTCCTTTTAACCTAATGAAATCTTTAACTTCCATTGTAAGCATCACTTCCTGCTCACCCATCACCCATATTCGCACTGATGCACATTGGTCGGAGTTTTACCGCCCCGCCCGCCACGGGAATCGGAGCAGGC